>NC_028639.1:67538090-67613179 GCF_001406875.1 Solanum pennellii
TATATATATATATATATATATATATATATATCACTGGGTGTCGTGACACCTCCTCCCAACAAAGTAGATCCGCCCTTAACTCTTATATACTAGTATATAACAATATACATAAAACTCCCTTTAGCAGTGGCGTATGCATGACTTTTAAGCAGTGTCATTGTTTGTAAAAAAATTTAAGTGACAAAACACAAATAACAATCACAAAAAAAATAAATGAAAAAACATAGTTTTATTCATTAAGATTGCGGGTACAATTATGTTCTTCTCTTGATTCTCCTCTCATAAGATTTATCCATGATTGAGGGCCGTTAGTGGTGTATTTCTCGAACTATGATGATTTAGATTTGACCTCTATATGAATATTCCATCAATTTTCAGAATATTTGAGATCGATCTCTTTATGAAATTTTCGAGATGTCTTTCAAGTGAACTTCGTATCCTTTATAGTTTTGAGTAAAGGTAGCCCCTAAAAATTCTAACTGAAACTGAACACATTTTCTAGAGTAATTAGAATTAAATACGTCTTATAGAGTCCCGCAAAATTTCACAATCACCATTTAAAGGACAAGCACGACTCAAAGGAAATTTGAGTTGTTAAAAATTAATTTGGTACTTGAATTTTTTTCCTAGAATATTAGTAATTGAGGATCAAAATATTAGAGGATTGCAGACAATTGTAATCAATTGAATGAATCTTTAATTATTTCATCGACACAAACAAATAGACTAAATAATCATTATGCATAAATAAAAATAAAAATAAAACTACAAGCATACAATAAAAAATAAGATAACAAAAAAGATAAGGTATTCAAGATGTCGAATAATGATGATTGATGAACAAAAACTATTTTTTTAAGAAATTCATAAGTCATAAATATAAAAATATAAAGAGTCAACAATTATTTTATTCAACTATAATTATAATGAATAAAAGATTTGAAGTTTTACTTTTATTCTGAAATAAAAGGAAAGTTTTTAATTTAAAAATAAAATAAGAGGAAAAAAAATTTAAAACTTAGATGGTAAGTGATCTTGCGACGCTCTACTCCTAAAATCAGGTCTCAATCACCCGAACTGCGATCAATTTGTGAGAAATTATTTTGTTTTAAACTAATCTTATAATATATACGTATATTTAGTAGAATATTTCGATCAAGCCGTGTCACGTGATACCACTTCTATCAATGTAGATTCACCCCTACTCGTTAGAAACATAAGCTTGCACAATGTGTATTCATTATGTATATAATGTGTAGACGTTATTTATAGCAAATACACATATTATATACAATTTCACTTAAAAAGAAAAAATTAGTCCATTAAGAGTGTGCTTGGTATGAAGGAAAACATTTTCTGGAAAATGTTTTCCAATTTTCTCATGTTTGGTTGGGGCAAAAGTTTTGGAAAATGTTTTCCAAATTAACTCATTTTCCTCAAAATTAAGGAAAATGACTTCCCTTCAAAAATTAAGGAAAACATTTTCCAAAGCTCTCCTCCAATTTCAAATTATATATTTTTTAAAAAAAAAACATCAAATTTTAAAATAAATATATTTTCAATTTCAAAATTTTATTTTTTCACCCGATCCCTGACCACCCTCCCTCCAATCCCCTCCCCAAAAAATTAATTTTGCTTTTTAAAAATATTTTCAACTTCAAATTTTTATTTTTAAACTCCTACCTCCCCCCTACCCACCCTTACCAGCCCCCCNAAATATTTTCTACTCACCAACCAAACATGAGAAAATAAGTCCAAAATCTACTTATTTTCCAGGAAAACATTTTCTAGGAAAACATTTTCCATGGAAAACATTTTCCTTCATACCAAACACACCCTAAGTCTTTTGCCGCAAACCCAACACAACTCCGCTAAAACCATCATCAATGTCTCATTTATAGCAAACATAAATATATAAATTTAACATTAATCATTCACAAAATTGATTTAAGACATGAAAAAAATATCTAATCATGAATATTATAATTTTCTTTTGAAATTTATCTGCGAGTATCATAATAAGTACACTTTTACTTATTTATATTTTATTTTTTAATCTTTATTATTTAAGAAAAAGAGATTAATTTGAATGCGATAAAAAAAATAAAAATATATAATTTAAAGAGCGAATGACACTTAACTAGCTTGCAAAAAAATAAAAAAGAAAAAGACAAAGAAAAAGAAAGAACACAAATGCTTCTAAATTTATTAGACAAGAAGAAAAGATAATTTTAGATAGAAACAAAATTGCTTGGTGACGTTAGACGCTAGTTTTGGTGATGAAACGACAGTCAACTAATAACACAGAAATGATTGGACAAAGCACATCACAAATAAAAAGACAAAAAAAAAATCTAGTCAATATTTTTATGAATTAGTCAATTCTATAAATAAATAAAAATTATTTTGAACAATTTCACTCGAATAGTTCTATATATTTTCAATAAGAAAGGTTATTTTCATCCATAAGTACCAAGTATTAGATTTTTAAAAATAAAAATTCATGAAACAAAAAATATTTTCAATAAGAAAGGTTATTTTCATCCATAAGTACCAAGTATTAAATTTTTAAAAATAAATTCATGAAACAAAAAAGTTATGTATTTTGTATCTGGACAAAAATATTATAATTGAAACGAATACTTATGTTTGATTAAAAATTATTGATAAGTATGTTATTATCTAACAAAAAAGAAAAAAAAAGTGGAGGGTATTTTTATTTTATACTTGATTAAAAAATATATAAGGTATAGCATATGATCAAAATAAATGGTATATTAGTAGATAAAAATATAAAATATTTTGCAATAAGTTATGTATTCTCTTTCCAAAAACAAAACACGGTAGGACGAAGATTGGACTAAAATTGCAGAAAACACGGGTTGGCGTCGACCCGCCTATTAAAGGAGTATTTTGTCTCTAAACTCTTTTTAGAATCTCTCAGGTTTATTCATTCTACTCTTCACTTACTCTTACAACTTCCCGCCGATCGTCAATTCAACAAAGATAAAACCCTAATTCCATTCTCAAGTTCTTGTTTGTGTAATGTTAATGGTGTTATCATTATAGGGGAATCATGGTGACGTCCAGAGATATTCAGGATATCGTCTCCAAGCTTTCATCAGATAAAGCAAAATCTCGAGAAGTATAAACACTTGATTTTTTTTTGATTTTATGAATTTGTAAAGAAATTATCGGAATTTAATGAGAAACCGTATTCAAGTAAACTGAATTGAAGTAGTGAATTTCTAAGTAGATGTTAGTGAACAACGTTGTTATTAAGGGTATTCACTTTTTGTAATTTGATTAATTGGTTTCGATTTTATGAGTTCATAAAGAAATCATCGGAGTTAATATTCAAGAAAACGGAATTCAAGTAGTGAAGTTCTAGGACAAAGTTAAAGAGCAACGTTTTTTGCTGTTTGTAATTTGATAAGTTTGTTTTGGATCTTCTTAATCAAAACAGGAAGGGATTAAGTTGTTAAATGCATGGCTAGAAGAAGGCCAAAGGTCTGTTGAATTTTGTAGATACATTGGAGAGGAGACTGCGAGGCTTAAACCAGATGAAATTCCTCACTGTGAGTATGAACTTACCATTTTCTCGGTCTTTGTTATGTATGACACTTGATAGATGTTTGAGGATGTTTTTTTGTAGCGGAGACGTGGCCGTTTCTTGTTACATTGCTTACTAAATGTGTGTCTCTGGAGATATCTGGGAGCAAAAAGCGTTTGCCGAAGTTGAATGTAGCGAAAACTCTTAGGATTGTTGTCCAACGAGCAGAAGATGCTAAGTTCTCAGGTACTATGTACTATACTTATATATTTTTATTGTCATTGCTGATTCTGTTTTCTAGTCTCTGTAAAATATTTAGGTTGTTTCTGTTTATTTCTTGTGAAAGTAAATGCACAGCAATTATGTGTTTGTTTTGTTCATGTGGAGAGATCCTTAAAAGAGAACTGCATTTGCATATAGATGAATTCCATATAGAATCAGCACATAATTAGTCTGCTTTTGCCCAGCCATACCAACAGCTCAAAATGTTAGTTCATGTCTCCAAATTTTCAGGCTTGGGTAATAAGCATGAGAAACCAATATCTTCTCATCTCCAACTACGCCGGACATCTTTGCACTTGTATAACTATTAGAAGAGATATTTTTTTGGTAAGTGGTATAGGTATTAGAATATTGCAATGTGGGAGTGCTATTCACTTTTTTTTTTTAAAAAAATGGGAGTGCTACTCACAGATCCATTTTAAATGATTTTTTTGAGTTGCATTCTCTTTGATAAACCTTCGTGCTTATCTTTGGTTACTTTTGGTGGCCCTGAAACTTTTCGTTTTGTTAGCTTTGGGAGGTAACTCACCCAAGTCCTTGCATGTCTTCCAGCAAAATGAGATTGCACTGTGGAAATTTTCATATCATAACGGAGCGTTTGTAGTTGCATGAAAACCTAAAACTATCATTCCTTCAACATAGATTTGTTGGAACCTAGAGGAGTTCCTTCTATATACTGTACTTATTTTTGTTTGGATAAAAGGTTATTATTCCCCTGTGATGTTAATTTTTTCAAGTGAAGTATAATTTCGTTGAAAATGGGAAAAGATATGCTTATGTACAAAAAGATACCCAATTTTCTGTACATATAGGAACCTCATGCATGGGTGCACCAAATTGACACTAAAGCTGGAGGCTACTCCTTAAATGTATTAAAATCAAGATTTTCCGTTCAAAAGTTCTCCTATTTCTGCCCCTATATCCTATCCACATAAATACTAATGGAAAAACATCTCACCCCCGGCATCTTTTCTTCAATCCTCAGAAGGCCCAACTTAATAATGTATCCTTTATAGTATCCAATATGGTTTATTGTATCCTTGACCATCTTAAAAGCTTCCATTATAGACGTGATGCTACCTGTCAATGTAGTAAGATATGATTCACGATATTTCTTGAGTGTTTACACATGAAGCACCCACTAATAGATGTAATCCTCTTCCTTCTCAAGTTTTCCACCACCAGTCCACCATAAAAGCAAAAAAATATTTCTTGGTATGATTCATGCACCAAATGGTGTAATTATTTCCATTTTTTTTATGAAGATGATGAAATTGTTTCATATGTTTATTATGTCTGACAGGCAAAGATATGCCTCTACTATCTGTGGCAAAATTGCTTTTCAATCATGTTTGGGATGTCCTAAAGGATACTCCTAGTTTTCAATCCGAGTATGGAACTATTCTCCGGCATCTTTTGGCAGTGAGAACTTACCGTTTTCACTTGCGGAAGAGGGTTTACTGTTGTAAGTAAGCAAATATCTTTTTTTTGGTTAAGCCAAGAGGTGCCTATAATCTGACATTCTTTTTCCATTTTTTACTATAACTTATGTGTTAATCTGCAGGTTTGGTGCTTCTGTACATGGAAAAGGTAGAAACAAGTTTACAAGAAAAAAGTGATGGCCAAATAAATCCAAGAGAGGAGGTCTTTCGCTGCATCATGACACTTCATTCTCTTCTTGACAATCCCCCTGGAGATTTTCCTGATACCCTTCAAGATGATATTGTTAAGGGTTTTATTGGAACTTTTTCTTATGTAAGGTGAGAGGTATTCAGATCCTCATGCCTTCTATTTTTTTCTCTCTATTTTTTCCACTGCTGGTCGTACTAATTTTTTTTTCCTTTAAATTGGTCCACATTCCACTGATCTCTTTACTTATTGTGGTTTAGGGATGAAGGGAAGATTTCACGCAAGTTAATCGAGTGCATTAACATATATTTGCTGAAGGATGGCCCAAATTTAGGTCCTAAATCTCTGGAAATCCATGATGCTCTGCAACATTTTGTCTTCCGATGTTGGATGACAACTCGTGATCGTGGCTTAAAGGTGTACAATTTCATTAGATGCAGTACTTCATGCCTATACCTATGCATCGGACATAAATTTCTAATGCCCGTCTCTTCTTTTATAGGATTCACTTGTTCTTTATGCAAGGCTACAACTAAATTTGATGAGAGATCTTGCTGATGGGAGCTCTTTGTTAGAACAACTTCAGGATGTACTAGGGAAGGAATTAGATCAAATGAGCAGTTGCAACATCAATTTACCCTGGTTAGTACTGTTCCATATGGATAATGTAATTGTACCGAGTTGCCCTTGTAGAAAGCTCAGCTTGAGGTCATCAATCTATTTTAGTGGATGGTTGGTGAACATGCTAAACATGCTTGGGTTTCAAATATTTATGGACAAAAAATTATCTTTTACATTTCCCCCCTTAAATGTTCTATTCAGAAGTATATGTTGGACACTTAAGGTTCCACCCAAAGCTCACCTTAGTCTACTGTCCAATATCCGCAATCTTGCCTTAACTCTCTTCTAATGGTCCTCCGTTGTTCCATCTCTAGCTTTTCCTTCAAATCTTCAAGCATCCTCAAATTTGATATTTTTCAATAACGGGAAGTGGTGACCAAAAGCTAGAGCACATTCCATCTTCAGCTCCTGAAGTCCCTCTTTTTTTTTCTTTGCTATTATTTCCATCTAAAATCTGTTTCTGCAAATTCACCAACCAATCTGAATCTGCAAACTTACCAACTCGTTATGATCATTTGTTTCTCTTCTTCATTTATTTTGGATGCCTGATTTTTGTTCAATATATTTTAGGGAAAAGGGCTTGATGTACCCCTTACCTTTGTCATTTGAAGCTGATGTGCCCCTCGTTATGAAAGTGACTCATATAAACCCTTATTGTTATACAAATGACTCACATTTACCTCTACGGTTACAAAATAAGCTCACATATACCCTTCATTTAACATAAGTGAATACAATAGTTTTAAATTTACATTTTTGACTTTTAATTTTAAAAAATTATACTTAAATTGTTTTTTGACTTCTTTGATTTTCATTATTTGAGTTTCTTATTCTTATTTTATTTTTTTCTTTCATTTCTTAGTTCAAAGAAAAAAAAATAAAAACTATCTTTTGTGGCTATATTACTCCCTCCATTCCATATTAATTGAATTTTCGAGGTGTTTCACACCCTTTAAGAAAAGTAGATTAAGACATAAATTGAGCATAGGTTTCCATCTTTACCCTTATTAATTATTGTCAAATTTATTGAAGTCATCACATTGAAAATCCAAATAAAGGGTAAATTGGAAGAACACACTAAAAGTAGTCTTGAAAACAATTAAGTTAATTTGAAAAATGAAAAATGTCTCAAAAATTCAATTAATATGGAATGGAGGGAGTACAATTTAAGTATAATTTTTCGGCAATATTGTACTTTAGTTTTTGTGTGAGAAAAAATAATTGGGCCATCTATATAAATTTTACAAGATAATTAGTGAAACATTATTAATAAATTTGATCATCAAAATAATAAATTTAAATTAGTCATTGAAACAAAAAATAGTATAAAAAAAAGGTGTGAGGAGGATTGAATATACCCATACGTGATTATTTTTTTAACAAAATATTTTAAGCAATAAATTAAAATTAATCTTTTTACTTCCGTTAGAGGAAAAGGATATATGTGAGCCATTTGTATAACAATAGGGGTATGTATGAGCCACTTTTATAGCGAGGGGTATATCAGCTCTAAATGACAAAGTTGAGGGTATATCAGACCTTTTTCTCTTTATTTTATAATTCGAGCATGAAGGATGAGCTTCTTTGGTTTAACGTTAACTGTTTAAGACTATCTCTAATCCGGAGGACCTCATATATGAACTTCTATTTGAGTTGTGGGCTTGCACATCATATCATCTTAAATGATAATTGAGCAGAGTATCAATAACTTAGCTTGGCTCCATTCATTTACATTGTGACATGTTGCCGTATTTATTTATGATTTTCCTCTAGATGTCTTAATGATGTGTTCTTCTGTACAGGAAAGACACAACTAGGGATGACAAATGTGGAAGCCTGACAAGCTCTCAATGCGGTCTTATGGAGCTTGCAGCACTTGTCTTTTGCCGGGTAGTTGTTTGTTAAATTATTTTTTTTTCAAAGTTTTGATCAGATGATGATGTTCTCTGTGAATTTTTAACTGTTCCCTCAATCTTATCTCCTGTGAAATTGAGTCGGATATCTCTGGATACTTCTATAATTTTGGTATTATCATAGATTTTGCAAGGTTGACATCTTCTGTGTCAGATTCTTTGCTTGCGGATGATGCACATCTTTTTGTCAACTTAAGCAGGAATATATTTTATCATCAATTCTTAATATCTGTAAGCACTAGAGGTAAATAGGATTGCCTACTCACTTTGTGATTTTGGTTATCAGGCATGTGTAAACACACCTATGGCATCGCCATCTGAGAAACGAATTAGAAGGGAACACGTTGTAGTCCAGATAAGGGAAAGACTCTCAGGTGGAAAGTGGCCATGGTATGTTCCCTTGCGTGTTGTTCCTAGTTTTTGTTTCTAGGTAAATATATAGTGACGTAAGTATCGCCATTGTAAATTTGCAACTGTAGTATTTGGAAGGAGGCCTTCCTGTAGTTGCTGCTTGAGTTTTTGTGGCGTATTGAAAGTTTAATAATGAAGTAAAAAGTTATTTTTGTTCCATAATTCATCATATCTATAACTGAAGAGCATTTAATGAGACAAGTTTGTTAGCAACACACATCTTCTGATTTTTTCTCTTTTAAGTCTTTTATCTGTTGTTTATATGCATTATCTATATATGTGTAAGCATTATCTGACATCTATTTTGGTATTTCCTCATGAAATTTTGTAGAAAGCCTTTCAAATACTTCATAATTTCCAATGCTTAAAAAAAAAGAATACTTCATAATTTTCATGAACTTTTGGTTGTGGTCTGTGCCTTTTTTCCCTCTCATGCTGAGGTGGTGGTTGGAGAGAAGGAAAGTACAATTGTTGAAAGAGCCTTCACATTGATAAGGGGAGTAAAGTTTACTATTTTTGTTATTTACTTGTTTTTTGATCCCTCTTGACTCTTGAGCACTGTCCAAAGTATTTATGCTAGGCCACTCAAACATGTTTGGTAGAATCAAATTTTGAGGTCATGGGCACTCCAATTGGCCTGTCTGCTATAAATATATATGCAATTGGTTGGCATCACGATCAACTTAATTCTTGAGAAATTCCTTCAATTTGTAAAGTTATTCACTCTGTATGTTTGGGTAACAGGCATGCAGTTTTCTGTTACCTCATCCACAATTATCATGATCGCTTAAAGAAGGATCTGTTGATCTATTGGTTTGAAGGTATATGTTCAAATTTTGAAAGGTTAGTTTTCTGGTCCATGTTGCGGATGCTTTGATCTGCTATCCTGAAAGAGCATGTATCAATTTTTTCCTGGCTACCTCCATTTTAGATCTCTTTGCTTTTCAATCCAATACACGAGTCAGTATAAACTGCGGTTCTGACAATCTTTGTTTCCTTCCAGGATAATAAATGATGCAAACATGGAGCATAGTTATGTAGGTCTCCTGTGGACATTGAGGTGTGTTCTGCCTGATTTTTGTCCATATATTAGCTTTATTCCATTGCACTGTACATGTGGGGCTGACTAGTCTTCTATTATATATTACCACTGTTTGTGTTACTTCTATTTACTGTTGGTAATTTCTAACTTTGATGATACTGTTCCATAAGATTTTGCATTAGTATGTTAATGTATAGGGGTAATTTGTTTCATTTTTTCACATCTTCTCAAATCTACTCTCAACCTATTTAGGAGTCTTCAAGGACTTTCTTTGATGCTGCTATTTCCTGTTCCAGCACTGCGAACTTCATCCGAGTTGTCTTCCACATTGAGTGGGGTAATTATCTGATCTTTCCGAATTGACATATTCTAGTTTTGGCACTTTGATGTTCTCCTTCTCAAGTAATTTCATGGACCTGTTTGATCTTTTGCTGTTAAATATAGAGAACTTTTGTTTTCTTATAGCTAGATAAAATTGTTATTTGAATATATTACTGATTTGCATTTTTGAGTTGTTCCTTCTTTCTTGTGTACTCATGTGTTCATAATTCGAAAAAGCTATAAAACCTTAAATCTAAAAGCAGGGAAAATAGAACACATTTAATGGTGCAAAGATAGAATAGTGATTTTCTTAATTTAAATTTGATGACTTAACTTAAGTAGACCAATTAGCTTGCTCTTGTTAAATGTTCAGAGATTTGTCCTTGAAATAGTTTTAGCTCGTTAAGATGATTTTAAGCGCATATCTGTGTGCAACTGTTAGTCTTTTTTTAATAGGCCACTTGGGGATTAGTGGCCCCTGGCAACAATTTCATAGAGACTACCGATGAAATTCATCTATTTGTTTTTGGTGAAATACTTTCGAATACGGTCGCCAAATTTTGATCTTGACTGTATTTGCAGGTTGAAACAGGTTGGAATACGATATGGAACTGTGTTATTGGTGGTCTGCCCACATTCAGTACTTTTAAGGCGGTTGTAAGTTTTACTTAATTGATCTTCTGAAGATGGAATCCTTTTTCTTTATCTTGTATCAAACTGTTATATAATAGTTGTAGTGTGCTATGAAATACTATTGGCTCACTTTTCCAATTCATCTTCACTCAAATATATTTTTTCCAATGAGGAAATGTGATTGAAGCCCCATGCGTAGGATAGTTAGTAGTTACTGGGATTTATATCTTGAAAGGTATCATGGGAAAGTAAATTAACTCTATCTAGTATCTCATGCTTTTTGCATCCCATTGTTTTGCGAAACATTCTGCTTGCAATTAGTATGAAAGACTTAATTCAATTTACATGTTATGTAATGTTAAGGTGATAAACTATATAATGATTTTTAGAAGTGAATACAAAGTTAGTTGTGGTTACGGTTTAAATTGGATAATGAATCAAGAATTCTTGAAACTGAACATATCTTCAGTCTTACCAACTGGTGGAAAACAAAGCAAGTGGAATGTTTTTGTTCAAACTATATCTGTTGTTTTTGTCTGCAAGCAGTATTTTCTTGGCAAGTGACTTCTCAGAGTTTCTTATGTGTAAGACAAGTTATTAGGCTACTTGTTTACTTTCTTGTTTCCATGTATGTGCAGGTGGATGCTGCATTAATGTTACTTAGAAACTTAATACTCAATGTGAGCACTATATTTTTTGCAGAAATTGTGATATTTTCTCTACTTATTTCTGTTGGAGTATTTTGGAGGTCTTCCTCTTGTAGTATGTAGCTATATCAGTATGTCAATGTCTTTGCTTCGTTATTCTTTTAGGATACAACAAATGCATATCTTGTGCCCCAAGACTTGTGGGATCTTCGATTACTTAAACGCGTGCCATCAATGTAAGTAATATATTCTTAATATATAAATACATGGGTATTAGTATAATGAGCCTGTTGTATTGAAGATTACTTTTATTTCTTTTTGGTGCACTAACGGGGTTCCTTGTTGAATTGAATGTTGAGTATCTTTCGTAAAAAAACCATCTCTTTCTGTAGGTTTTCTACTTTTTTTTATATATCTTGTATATGGGCTCTGTGCATTCTTTTGATGAAATTTATTTACCATATCAAAAAAAACTTTCTTGTTTCCATAGTATTCAACGGAGTAGACTCTCAGAATTTATATCCTTGGAGATTATAATGATTTTTCTGTGTTAAAGTTTTGAAGTAGTTTGATCACTTGTGAAACTTTTGACCTGAAATATTTTACTCGTTACTCTTTTACATCTGCATTGATTTTGACATCTCCTCATCTTTCCACTTTGATTTCAGATCTGTTTTGTGCTTCATTTCATGTTACTTTTCAAGGAAAGGCTACCAAGTACGTGCTCCTCTAATAAGTTCAATTCTGATTTTGTTTTATTTTGTCCTCTATGGTTTACTAACAAAGGTTAGGAAACAACTTACATCCTAAGCGTTTGATTAAGGCATGGTGGTAAACACAATTCTTGAGATCATTCATCTTGCTCTTTGGTTGGATGCATTAAGATAATGTCTAGCTCTGCAGATAGATCTTATAGTCCCTGGATTACTGTCAATGTGTATATGTTTTCTTTTCTTTATCCACTCTTCGGAGTGCATCTAAGAGCTGCTGTTTTCTCACTGGGACTCGGAGAAAAAGGAAAGCTGCTATTCCATCTTTACTAGTTTTGTATTCTCAAAAAAATTATACAATGATAGCTGCTTATTTGAAAAGTCAACAGATTTTATATTTTCTGAAATATAACACCAAGGATTTTATTGTACTTTTGTTAAATAGAATGAAGGATTTTATACATGGCAAAAGCTATATTGCAGATGAAACTTCTGAAAGACAAATCATCTAATGACAAAGTGTAGATGACAAAAAAAAATTTATCTGTTCATTGTAGAAAAAACACACACATCAAGAATTTGATATGCCTGCAGAAACCTTTTAATACTTATCCAATCAAGTGAAAGACGACTTGATATATGGAATACCAGATTTTGGTTATCCTAGGAAGCCTCTCATATTAGACTAAATAAATGAAAACAGCCACGGTGAAACACAATTTGTCTAAAAGTCCTACTCATCGGAGTTTTAGTGCTCATATATTTTAGAGATCTCTCTGTCCTAAACAGGGAGTACATTTTTTGTACTTTTACATCATTGCTTGGTTTAAGCTAAGCTAGCATAACTACCCTGCTGAATCTACACTGAAATAAAGTTTTGGTACTCTCTGACTTCTGATTCTTTTGGCTAGTGAAGAACAAAAAAATGGCGCTAGGACAGGCTTTGTTCTAAGGTGAAGGTGATAGATGTAGCATCTATGTGGCCTGAATAAATTTCAAGTACCATTGGAATTTAGCTTTTGTCAGATCGATTTTGTAGGGTATCCGGTAGCTTGTCTTCTTTGAATTTAGCGATGGTACTTGAAAGCTCCCGGAGGCACTTCTTTTTTGTTTTTTTAAATATTTTTTTTCCTTATTCAGAAAAGAAGTGTCTCCAGGAACTTTCAAGTACCGCTGCTAAATTGCTTTGCCGGATGCTCATTTTCTATTTCTTGTTTCTAATCACTGCATTCTGGTGTGAAAGTAAGTTATTGGAATTTTTGGGTATCTCCTATAGCTATATGGAATGTAGAGCACTTCTAGATATGCTGAAGAGATTATGAAAGCCTGAGTCGGATAGATCATGTTTAGAGGTCCATTTATCTTTTAAATTGTTGATTTTTTATTATATATAGTATATACCATAGCCATTTTGAAGGGGAGCCTTGGAGCAACGGTAAAAGGTCTGTGTGACCTCTAGGTCACGTTTTTGAGCTGTGGAAGCAGCCACTAATGCTTGCACTCGGGCAGACTGTATACATCACATCCCTTGGGGTGTGGCCCTTCCCGGACTCTATGTGAACGCGGAATGCTTTGTGAACCGAGCTTCCCTTTATGCCATAGGCCATTTATCAAAGATTAATAGTCAGAGGGATAAGCTTTGAGTGGGTTATATTCCTTGACCTAGTGCGGGAGAGGTTTTGGCAGAATGGTCATCATTTTTTGGCAATATTCTGTTAACCGCTGCAACGAATTTAGAAAGAAATTTCTGAAAATTTACCTTTAGATTAAGCGAAACTTCCAAATGCTTCTAGTATTGCAAATAAGTCTAGGAGATATTTAAGGTAATAAGTCTAGGAGATTTATGTTCAGAAATTTTTGATTCTTGAGGGAGATGGCACGAAGAATCCTGATGATCTCTCCTTCAAAGTTGGCAAGTGCTTCAAGAAGATCTCTCCTTGATTTTTGAGGGAGATGGCGCGGAGAATCCATATGGGCACATGACAACAATATCCAACATGTGAAATGCCTCTTATGTTTGTGATCCTTGAGATGCACTCTATACTCTTACATCACATGAGAGATACTAACAATATCCAACATGTGAAATGCTTCTTATGTTTGTGATCCTTGAGATGCACTTTACACTCTTCCATCACATGAGAGATGCATTCCCTTGTTATGAAAATGGATTTTTGACCAGCTCAACTCCAGCAGCTACCTCAAGAGTCTAGAACTGTCCAAGATAATGTAAAGAAGAAATTACAACCCTTATGCTCAACCAATGTGGGTCTTTAATATCCTCTTTCACACTCACGGTTAGACATCTTAAGTGTAGATAATATAACTTGTGGGCCAACATTGAATAACTCAACCTTAGGGGCGGGTCTTATTCTGAAGCTATGTTGAGAAAATGGACCTTTGGCCTAGCTCAACCCGAAAAATCAACTCAAGAGGGTGAGGATTGTCCAAGATCATAGAGATGATACAACCATACTCAACCAATTTGAAAGAAAAATACAGAAAGTAATATGTATGTAACAACTTGATTGAAAAGATCTAGTGTTTTAAGAGTATTAAGTTTTTTTTTTTTTTTAATGAATTAAGAGTGTTAAGTGTTAAGTATCAAAATGTTAAAGAGTTAAAATTTTTGACATGTTAAGTTGATACCTTTTTTTTTATAGTCTGTCATTGGTCAAATGTGATAGTGTCTTGTATGCAACTCCTATAAATAGGTGTGCATATTTGTTGGCAAATCATTCTTCTCATTTTTTTTACTCTAACATTTAACATTCTGACAATTTGTATTGATCTTTTTCCATGATAGATGATTTGCATAGTGCTGCATTCTGCTTTATTGTGCTTTTGTGATGGTTTGGGAAACTAACTTGCTTACATATCTTCTTTTGTTCCTGTCTTTTAAAATAATATCTTTGCTTCTTTTTTTTTCTGTAGGGTGATCTTAGAGACACTTTATATTTGAGGCAAAATCTTTTGAGAGCTATTTTAGCTTTTCCTTTCTGGAAGGTTTGTTAATAATATTTGATGTATGATTATCAATCTTTTTTTGGAAAAGTAGTATTTTATTGATGTTTTTAGGGTAATGAAACCTTGTATACAAGTAGTATACCAATGGCAAGGAAACTACAAAAAATCATAGTTCTCCAGTCTTTAGAAAAGACAACTAATCATTTATACCAAAAGGGATCTTGTGGATGCACCAACACTTAACAAAAAAAAGAAGAGAGTTCCTAAACTGTGCAAGTTCATATTCTCCCGTCCGGATGCATCAGTTCCTTTCCCTTCAAAGCACCCTCATAAGTGTAATTATCTGTTACCTGATTTCGGCCGACGATGGTGACTGAAAATGCAAAAGACATGGAAGATGCAATAATGGTATTTCATGATAATCCACAACCCATTTCTAATCTGATATTTAGCCACTGATCTCTACCAAAAAAAAAAGAACTCCTCTACAACATCTCTTTACCCAGAACCTTTCCCCAAGAAATCCCATCAATCAGTCATATATCTCACACACAGAATACCACCCTTAGTTGAAGAGTTAACTTCCTTTTCTCCATGGGATGATGTTTTGTTCACTTTCATATAATGGAAAATTCCTCTGAAAATGTTCATTTATATCTGCCATACTAGCCGGGGAGTTGAGCAGATAAGTAAATATAAGTAGGGAACTGGAGACTTTGCTTTAGTTTAGAGCTGTTTCTTCATATGCAAGAGAACTACTTGCTTATTCTAATATCTGTAGCACGATCCATGCTGTGCTTTCTAATAACTAGTTCCCAGGGGTAGTTCCGAATAAGTGGAGGAAGAGAACCCATCTTGCTTCAAGCAATCTGTATAAGGTTGAGACCTTATAACATTTCTCCCTCTGAGGTGATTCACTGCTTTTGAGATTATCTTCTGCTGTATGAATTGTTGGAACCAAATCAGTATCCTCTTTGATGTATCTTTTGCCCATGTTCTGGTGCTTTTCACTTGGTTTTTTCTCGTGACTTCCTTCTACATCTTTGTCCTCTTGTAAAACAGATTAAAAAACATGGGTAGAACTCCTTTATTGGTAAGTAATTTTGTTGGTTAGCCATTTATCAACCCCTGGAACCTGACTGAAAAACTGCAAAAATTGATCATGCTTTCCACTTGGTGACAAAACCCTTCTCTCTCATAGTAAACTCCAGAAAGCCCAAGTTAACATGATAATACGCTTTCTCAAAATCAAGTGTACTAGAAATTCCAGGATCCTCTCCTTCCAATCTGAAGTCAATCCACTTAAGATATTGTTCTAAGAGTCTAAAGAAAATATTGCACAATGATGTTGCATGTTCTAGCAAAGCACAATGTATTTCGGTTAATGGTGGTGTGGTGCTTTCACATGTAGGAATGTTCAATGTTGAATAAACATCTGGTTGCAGTATTGCCAACAGCAGTTTATGCTCTCTGTACTGGTGGTACACCATTGCTAGATAAAGGACTACCACCATCACACTACGTTCCTGAAACTATGAATGATGTGAAGGTATATATTGTTGTTTCTGGATAACCTTATGCTTACGCCTATGTTCTCTTTCATGAATATTGTTAAGTTGACCAAGATGCTGAAATACCTGTTGTTGTAGGTCGAGGATCACACACATGAAAGTGTGCATGATTTATTTGAATGCTCTGTTGAAGTTCTTGCAAGAATTGGCCAGGAATCTGTTCTGGAGGTGTTGCACTCTTTTGTTGTGTTTTCTTCTCTTTGTGGTCAAAGTCTTCATCTCAACAGACTTTTAACTGGTTTCAGGACGTTCAACCACCTTGTTGCCAAAGCTTACGTCTACCCCGACAGATCAGAGATCCACTTTGTCATGAAGTCGAAAATCACATTCTTGAAATTATTAAAGATGAAGAACATGAAAGGATGCTTCTATCTGATGTCATCTTCCTCTGTGCTATTTTATCAAACTTCATGTATTGTTCATATAGTACAAGGTTTGTCCTTTTCTCTTTAATGTTTGCAAGACTCAGTCTTAGTCTTAATAATTGTCTCTGATAATGACGTGAATACATTTTTCCATACCGGCATATCATCGGCATTGACTGATTTTTGCCATTGTCTTTTTGCCTTTTGTTTTTAAGTTTCCTCTCCTGCTTGCAATGGAATGACTAATCTTTCTGTTTGTGTTACACTTCATGTGCTGTTTCACTCTTAGAATAGGAGAAGAAATTGTGCCTTGCGTTGCCACGCTGAGTCAATACGTGTCGAAGTTGTTGGATCGAGCTGCTTGTATCTTAGAGAAGAGTTATGACGACCTTGTTTGTGGTTTGTTGGGTTCAAGGTCAATATTTGACACAATTGGTACCATTCGTGTGTCCTTCGAAAGTTTTCTATGCTCCCCATTGTTTAATGAGATGCAAGCCGGCAACAACATAGACATACTAACTGCAATAATCCAATCTGTGGAGAGGCTTCTGAAAGTTCTTGCTAAACTGTATGAAGGATCCTCAAGTAGTGGAAGTAATATTCATTCAAAGAAGGGTGACCTTGGCTCTTCTGCATCTGTTTCTAGTCACGCTTCTCATCCAGTAAATAGCCGTACTAGTTTGATCATAGACATGGAGTTGGATGTGAACATTGGTTCTAAAGATACCGACTCTGTGAACATTGGGGGAAAAGCTACTGCCGATATATTGGTTTCATCTGTAAATCAGAGAATTGAAGTCATATCAATCATCACAAAACTCTTTTCAGCTTTACCATCTCATACATGGGATGTCATGTTTGAGCTCATGGAGAAAGAAAGTGATCCAAGGGTAACCCTGCTGGAATCATCTGTTCTTTGAATTGTTTCCTGATGATATTGCATTTGTTGATGATTATCTTGCTGACTTTTGATTTCTTATCAGGTCTTGGAATTAATCATACACAGCCTTTGTCAACATCCTCATTGGTCTTCCAGCAGAAAGTTCTTAAATTTTGTAATAAGGCTCTTTGGTTTGTTCGTCTTAGTTAACTACAAACTATTTATGCTCTGAAAACTCTGATAACTACTTAATTCTTTTTCTGTCTACAGATTACATCCTTAAATGAATTCCTAGACATACAGGCAAATCTCAAGGTCCAGTCTCTGAATGTGCTAGCTGCCATCTGCAGTTTGTTGGAGAGTCTCTTATCCTGTGATGGTGTTGCAAAGCACCCAAAGAGAACTCTGTCTTCACGGGAAAAATTGTCTGAAGAGGTATAATTGGTGTATCTTAGATTTTATCTGCATATTACATTGTGCTAAACGTAGTTTTAGTTAAGCCATGCTATGTATTCTAAAGGACATTCCTTTTATGTAACACGGATCTTGGAGTTCTTTCCCGCAGTGTACACTGGTAATGCTTCTCCTGTTGTATGCTTTTATTGTTTCATGCCTTTTTCAGATCGTTTAGTACATCAAAACTCCATTCTGAATAATTGTCTATTCGTATTGAGTAAAATTCCACAGGATAAAATGAAATGGTAAATCTGGATGTCATTGATAGGAAAATAGTACACTAAGACCTCTGTAGCAGATAGTTGACAAACTTACAATCGGTCAAAACTAGTCTGTTTACGCTTTTAAATTGCTTCTAAGTTCCCTAAGATTCTTATAGTTAGTTAGTGACATGATAAATTAATCAATGTTTTAACGGATTACTGTGTTGCTGACCTAGTCTCTCCTTGAGAGAAGCTTACTTAAGACATCTTACTTATTATTTTCCATTAATCTCGCCCCGTTGGGGACATTCGATAATAGTGGAATGATACGGCTCCTATCAATGATAACCTGCCAGAACTTTCTCAGGACAAAAATTATTGTTATTTTTGGTACTTCTTTCTCGTTCTTCTGAATTATTTGCTCTGGTACTAAGGTTATATATTTCTACTAACATCACTGTTAGATCTGTGATGCAGCTTAATGCCTTAGTATTATTTTTTTCTTTATTGGGTGGAAAGCTGTTTTCCTTGGTGTTCTCTCCTTTCTTGAACAATATAATCTTTTTTCTTGTTCCTAACAAATCTTTCTTAATTTGCATGTCCTGTAAAATGGGGTTGCAGGGCATGATTTCTTTTTTATGGTCCTATGGTTTAGATCACTGCTAGATCTGTTCACTTGATGTTTTAGTATTACTCTTTTTTAATCGGGTGGAAAGCTGTTTACCTTGGTGTTGTTACTTTTCTCCTTTCTTGACAAATAGAATCTCTTTTCTTGTTCCTAACATAACTTTCTCAATTCGCATGTCCCTTAAAATGGGGTTGTAGGGTTTGATTTCTCTTGGAGACTTGCTGAACAAAATTGCAGACAGTGACCTCTTTGATTGGGTTGGACGGACTAAGCTTATTGATTGCATTTGCAATTTCATTTTAGTGGATCCTCAAACTGGTCAGGTATCACCTTCTAAAATCTTGATAAAGAAAGATTGAAATGAGATCACTTTTCCTTTTTATCTAGTTTCATTTTAATTTCTGATCTACAAAATTGTCATTTTCTTTCATGACACCTGCTTCAAATTTGAGCAGTCCATGATTGAGAAGCTGTTGCTGATGCTTCACGATCCAGATTATCGAGTTAGGTTATGCTTTGCTCAACGGGTTGGTGTGCTTTTCCAAACTTGGGATGGTCATTTTGAACTGTTCCAGGACATATGGTACGATGCTTAGTTTTTCTTTTTCTTTTTAATGCATTATTACCTTTTTAAGTATGTCGAAAACTAACTGCTTGGCCAGAAATAACCATCCATATAAATCTCAAGTAAAAAGCATGGTTATTAGTTTATCACAGTCAATTATATTGTTATTTAGAATTCTTTGAAAGTTGCTCAAAAGATGAACGAAAACAATAGTCATAATTTTTTTTATAATCAAAAGTTTAATAAGGCAAATACTCGAGTATGCATTGATTAACTTTTCTAACTTAGGGCGTGTTAGAAGTCTTCTCTACTTAAATCAAGTACTTGGGCATGTAACTGTGGTTAGAGTAAAACATGAATACCATTTTTTTCAATGTTACTAACTGTAAATAAGACATTGCTTATAATCGTTGCATGGAGAATCTACAAACTATTCCATCTACCCCTTTAGAGAGCCATACCGTTTTGTTGAGGCAAGAACATCTGCTTACATTTAAAGAAAATGCATGCAGATTGCGAGTGTTACAATGATTTTGGTAGGTCTACTGTAATTCGTCTTTTGTTTGTTGAAATATTGATCTTCCTTTATTGCCCCCAGGGATTAGCTCAATTAACTAAGGCAGAGAGACTTGTGTCTTAGATCACATGTTCGAGCCCTACGTCGAGCGAGCTAACTCTGGTACTTAAGTGGAGAAGGGTAGAATGGTGTCTCCTTATCCCCAAATTGAAGGATGCAGTTGGCCCAAATGGTCGGCCCCAGACAGATCTGTCGGTCATAAATAAATAGCGATTGTCCTTTGCACTTGATTTGATTAATTTCATTTCAATTAGTTTGGTAATGTCTAAATGGGTCTATAGAATTAGAGAAGGAAGATTGCCAATAAAATTTTGGAGAAAAGTTTAGTCTAGTTCTTTTTTAGTTAATAAGCTTAATTTTTGAGAGAGCTCAATAGGATTGAGAGTGGGACTGGTGTAGAGAGCAGCTCAAGAGACTGAGATGGATTCAGCATTGAGATAGTAAGGGTAGAAGTGGGCTTGAAGCGAAGTTGGTGATTCAGGTTTTAGTTGAGAGAAATGCCTAGAGAGAGATTAGTTGTATTAATGGCCTTACTAGTGGAAAAACTGGTTTACAAAAGTTTTGCTCTAATGTCATGTAATAAAAGAATGAGCATCCAATCTAAAACTTTAAGACAATGTGTGGAGGTGATATTGTGGAGGTGATATTCAGATGATATTCCAGAAACCCTTGAGGTCTGAAATTTGTGAACTTAGAAGAAGGAATGGGCAAAATTTCAATGAATGAGAAGGGTATAAGAGAAGTGCTTGGGACAGTTTTATTTTTCTGTTTCATTTTCAAATTGGTAATTCTTGATCATTTTAATTTACCTTAGCAATTTCCCTTACCAGCACCTTTCATCCTATTTTGCCTCCTATAATTTTGTCAATTTGGAGTTGCATTGTGTGAGCATTTACCAGGAAAACATCCACTACATCTTTTATGCAATTCCAGTTTTTAGGTTTATTCTTCTTCTTACCGTAGTCTTTCACAATTGGTTAACTTTTTCCTCTCTTCCGTTAGCATTTAAGTTTCTGATTGTTTAACATTTCAATTTGTTCACCTGAAATTTTCTGTTTCAGTTCGAATTTTGGTACAAAGCTTGTGACTTGCTCCAGAGATAAACTGGTGATGGCGAAGGAAGTTTTAGCTGCTGGTCCTCAGCCTCGTACCATATTGGAAACAACAGTTGTAACCCTAGCTCACCTTGCACTGCACAGTGAAAAGATTGAATTGGAGGTATTCAAGGAGGCTGTTTTTACTTGATTTGTTTAGGGGATTCTTTTATAGTGACATTAATTTGCTGAAATTATTAGAGAGAACATGTAGATCTCTTCACCGAGATTAGTTTTTTTGACTTTATGAGGTTATACCTGTCTAATTTGTTGTTTTGCAGGCTGTTTTTATGGTATGCGTTATTGCTGCTATTAACCCTTGTTTAAGGTACTCAAAAGTCATTACTTGGTGTTGTTTTTCTGGGAGATCACTTGTTTCTTATATTATCCTGTTTTCAGGAGACTTGTTATTGCTTCCCTTGATAATCTATCAAGGGAGTTAAAGTATACTTCTAGGTCAAAGGTATGAAATGTTAATTAAAGAGCTTAGCAATCAGCCTTATAGATATGTGATCAAAAAGTGTGAGATTGTCAACTTGCTTGGTCCTTAAATCATTTTTCTTGCTGGCACAATCTTGATTGTTTGCAGTATATGGAAGAACTTATGGCGTCGATCCTCTTTAGTTGGGTTGCTACTGGTGTAAGTTTAGCTTCTCTTCTTGAGGTAATGTGTAGGTTCTTTCTAATCCAGCTCATTATCAACAATCTGTTGCCACCCAAATAGCTAACACATTAACTATACGTCACGTCAGGCAAGGGATCTGTTTGTCTTCAATGTAGAGCCTATCAATTTCATTCATTCCTGCTGCCGTTGGCTTCTTCCATCTTTACTCTTGCATGGTGACATCTCCAACATGAATTGGATTGCGAAGGTTGGAGTTTCTTTTTGTCATTTTTCATTCAGTTGCAATTTTAAGTTAGTCATATATGATTTCTCTAGTATTCTTGGTGCTTATACTACCAAGTTCCATGCTTACTCTGTTGTATATTCTCAGATTTTAGTCACTGTTCTGCGCCATACCTGAAATTTCTACATTTTCATCATGTGCAGGTTGCTTGTGAGCCTCTTGCTGAAATGATTAAGAATCACTTTGTTGATATTTTCTCTGTTTGTATTGCATTACATTGCAGTAAGAAGGCTGGTTGGGAGAAGGGATCAGCGGTACTTGAAAGTTCAATTCTGGATATTGCTAAAATATCTGAAACTGAAAGAGACAAACTTATAAAGACGCACATGGTATGACTCTCCTTCACATACATTCGAGTTGACATTTTGATTTATCTGAAATGAGGTGTGTACTATGTGAGGAAGTTGCTAAAAAAATTGTCTTGTTCTATAGAGAAATGCTTACATGAACATCACATCTAATTGCATAAGTTTTGAATAACACCTGTTTCTCTGCGTATCACTGGTTCCTATGGGAGTAGTGTTTGGTGCAATAATGTGATATGAGTGTTTCATTTTTTATGTCAATGTTACTCCACTTTCACATGAAAAATCAATCTACTTTCCCAAGTTTTATCTAAATAATTCCACCATATTTTTATGCAGGTTTCAATCGTCAATACTATTTTCTCTCTTGCTTCAACAGCTGAAGACCCTGTTCTACCTTTATTCTCCAAGGAGACAATAGCACGTGCAATTAAGACAGTTGTGGATGGATTTTTGGAGATGTGCTGTATCTTCTCTTGGTCATTTTTTAAAATTATGTTGTTGTTGGCATGTTTTCTCTAAATTTTCTTTTACTGCTTTCTTGTAGGGACGCCTCTTCTCAAAATATTGGTCTTATTGACAAGATTAACGTCTTCCGACCAGATCGAGTATTTACGGTACTGCATGCGCATATATAGTTCTTCTATGAAATTTTTGTTTGGCTATACGTCTTACGTAATAACTACTAGTGGGAAGTTTCTAAATATTTCATATGGCTGTGCAGTTTATAGTAGAGATGCATTACAAAGTTTCTGCAGCTGGTCATTTCAGGCATAAATCTTACAGGCTTGCTGGGATTG
Organism: Solanum pennellii; assembly: GCF_001406875.1. Lineage (NCBI taxonomy): Eukaryota > Viridiplantae > Streptophyta > Magnoliopsida > Solanales > Solanaceae > Solanum > Solanum pennellii. The sequence goes on from NC_028639.1 coordinate 67,561,172, forward strand.
AAGTGCTTATTGATGTATTAGGGCATCGAGTTACAGTTCCTAGTACAGCCAGGTACGTTAATTCACCTTGTTATAGATGAAACCATTTACCTGATCAAAAATTAAAATTAAAATTGGAGGATAAGCCTCTGCGTAGGGGGACAGTGTTTTATGGTGAGGACATATTTGTTTCTCTTGTAAGTTGTGCACAGGCTGACTGAGAAAGGTCATCTAAGAAATGCAATAGCCTTGTAATTTTCTTTTTGTGTTAGATTGAAACTTCAAATGTTGATATTGAACATTTCCCTTTGCTTTTTATGTTTTGTCCAATATAACTGCTCATTTATTTTTTGACATAATCGTCAATGTTAGGAATCTATTTAAACTTACAATTGTTTTGTGTTTTGAATTAAAACACGATGATGCATTTTCAGTATAGACTGAGTGCAGTTTTCTGAGCTTTTGTTTGTCCTCAATTTTTTATGTACAACACATGGCTGATCTGAGGTGGTGTTTGTATGCTTTAGTTGTGTGATTCCCTGCATTCCATAGGTGGTGCTACATTTGCTTGATTTGCATAAAACATTTATTTCATGCTAAGAGGATCTCAGATCTGACATTTTTTTTTCCAGTTATCTCCTCAACTTGATTGGTCAATGCTTGGACCTTGATGCTTTGCTGGACCAGTGTTGCCGAATGATTTCTTCATTGTTAAAAGTATTCAAAATCAAGCAATTGGAGGGAACTGCTATTGTCTTAGGTGAACAGCTTCAGGTTGGCGTCGCTGAGACTCTTATTTTACTACTTATCTATATTATTTACACCTTATTCTTCAATTGTGTTTAACCTTATGCTATTTCTTCCGTACAGTTCTTAATTTCCAAGTTGGTAATGTGTTGCGTTCCTTCTGAGTCTAGTTCCAAAGTGTCAGCTGCCACATCATCTCAAGTTCTGTCACTGCTCTGCCAACTCACCTTGGACTCTGATCCATCTCTGCACGAGTACATTAAAGTATGAATTCTGGTATCCTTATTACCTGAACAGTTTGAACAATCATAGGACCCGAGTAGACTGTGCACTACTCATTTGGCAATACTAATTGCGTGTGTTACTTCAGGAACTAGAGCCCTTCCCTAACCTCGACTTATTTCATGATATAAGGATGTTTCATAAGGAACTATGCCAAAATTACTCACCTATGGAGCACTTGTTAACTGTAAGTAGCACTTGGAACTTCAATGAACAGTTTGATGACCTTCTTAAACAGATCCTGTTCAAGTAAGGTCGTTGTTTGATGACCTTTCATTTTGCTATTCAAATGCTTAGTTTTAATTTATTAAATTTGGCTGTTTCAGTTAGGGAAACGATCTCGTTACCTTCCGCCAAGATTACTTCTCTGGAGGTAATTGTTCTTTTACAGCCTCTACTTTCTATATTGTTTCTGTTCTTGTCTCATCAATTGTGATCCTTTTAAGCATTACTTGGTTATATGGACTAAATTTGAGTTCTGTGTTCTTTTTTCCTGCACATGTGAGGTAGGTGAACTGAGAGTCGAACACTTGCTATTATAGAACAATTACTTGTTAGTTTTAAAATAAGAAGTAACAAGTGAACTTCAATGGGGCATATCGATGTATATATGCTATTGATATAAGCTTCAATGCATTCTCACCAAGTCAGAGATAGCCCGTATGTTGTATCCATTCTTCCCAAAATGTAGAGGAGAATACCCACAGCCACCTCTCCCTTTAACCCCCCCCCCTCTCCCCTTACTACAATATTAATTGTGTCTTAATCACAAACAAGTTGGACTTGGCTATATGAATCCTCAGTGATCCCCTTGCGAAGTACTTTTTACTCCTTAGTAGTTTTGATTTGATAACTGTATTCTTTGAAAGTTTGATTTGATAACTGCATTTTTGATTGATTTGTTTTAAAGTATTCAGGTCTTCACTAAAACAGGAAGGTAGTTGATCATTATTTATAGAGACTGTACTGTCTACTATCACAGGGCAATAGTTATTGCGCCTTAATATTTATCCACACACAATAAAAATGTTAGTTAAGCCCTTTTATTTTATCCACCCCTAGGGTCACACCATTATTCGTTTTTTAGGCTGTAAGCAACTACCTTAACTCAAAATTCCAGAAGAAAATTTGAGTCGTATCAAAGATAATAAGCTGGAGTGAAAATTTACAAAGAAAGGAAAGAAAAAAACCTACTTATCTAGTGTCCTATATAGAACGCTAGACTAACAAGAAAAATAGTTCAAAGTTGAGAAAAAAGATGTTAAAACAGGTGGAGAACAAAATTTAAATCTAAAATCACAATTTTAGGGAAGAAGTCTAATTTCTTTCCTGTTTTCACTTAATTAAGCTTCTACTAAGAATCATTTCAATTAGGGGTGGCAAAATTAGAACATTAAAATATGATTCACCCAACTCGCATGTATTATAGGTGGTTATTACTCGCCAATTTATTAATTCAGGCTCTTTGACCATTCCAATACAGTCCATCTAAAGTTGGGCTACAGGTATGATTCAAATTGACCCATGAAAAGCTTTGAAAAAATTTAAATTGATACTTTTTTTATTCGATATTTATTTATAGCTCTAGTAAAGGAGAAAGCTTTATTAATTTTCTGTGGTAATTAAGCAAATTATAAACACTCTTATCTTTTTGCGACGTACTTTTTACTCCTAAGAAATTTGGTTTGAGTTTGATAACTGTACTTTTAAAAGTTTGATGTGATGATTGTGTTTTTTAATAGTTGATCGTTCTTTGAGGATTCTCTCTGGTGCAGTTAAATGTCTCTCAATATTTCTAATTTTATATCTGTTAAGAATTCCCACATCGGAAAAGGGATGGAAAGTTGGCCTCTGTATATGGACCTGGACAATCCTCTCTCCATGAGCTAGTTTTTGGGGTTGAGTTAGACCCACGATCCATCTTTACGTTGTATCAGAGCCAGACCCTTCCCAATTCCTTGTTCACCAATGTTGTAGCCCCATATTATATTGTCCACGCTCCAATTAATGAGGTCTGGGCGTGCATGGGGGTGTTAAGAAGTACCACATCGGAGAAGGGTTTGAAGTTGGTCTCCTTTTGTGGAGTTGGACAATTCTCTCCTCATGAGCTTACTTTTGGGGTTGAGTTAGACCAAGATCCATCTTTACACTATCCTTACAACTAGGCTGAAGTCATAGATGAGTTCACCATTCTGCTTCAGATTTCTTCCGATGCTATCTATTTTGCTCTGTTGCAAGTGACTTTAGCAGTTAAAATTTCTTCTCCTTTGGTGGCAGTTTAAAAGCATTACACAAGAAATTATTTGAAGATGAAGCTTACCCAGCACAAAAGAATGAGGAGAACATTTTTGAAGATGCATATTTGGATTCTGACCATGAAATTGTTCATACAGTCTGGAATCTGGTGCACATATGTAGTTTGAGTGGTGCTGGCAATTTTGGTGTGCTGGTCTCTGATTTTTTATCTCGGGTATTATTTTTAGTATTGCTATGTTATTGAGTTGTACCTTTTTCTGTTATTTCAGTTATTTATCTCGGCTGTTTATTTTATTTTTTGTTTCTTCACGTATCTCTGCCGTCTGCTTTCTCACTGCAAGTGCAGGTTGGTATCGGCGATCCCCATGGTGTTGTGTTCCATCTTCCTATTGAGTCTAAATCTCTACATAATCATAATTTCCACCTTGGTATGAGCATATCAGATGAACTTCTGGTGGCAATTATGAGGCTTTTAAAGAAATATTTGATGGATGACTCCGTAAAGATAATTGACATGGCATCTCAAGCTTTGCGGGTGAGTCAACATATGATAAATTGTGTGACATTATTTTAAGCAGATCTCTGCCAAACCCCATATTTCCATTTGGCACTGTTATTCAAAAGATTTCATCATTCAAGTATGTTTTAATGCATGAATTTTGGATCAAGATCGCTTATCTCTATTGCACTTGTTAATAAGGCTGGTCACTAAGAAGGAGGTTCAAACTTAGGCTACATATCTAATTACCTGAACTTGTGTGCCAAGCGACCAATCAATCAAAAACACCCTGCCTTCCGGCCTGGGAACCGAAAAAAAGAGAGAAAAAGGTAATGCTCAGATAGAAGAGAATGGATGAACAAATGGAAAGAAAAGATTCTAAATGATTACAGAGAGTTGGATAAAGTGTTAGGTTATTAAGTTTCACACCTTCTCCTTTGGCTGGATAATTGCTATATGATTTGTCTCCCGAGTCCTGAAGCTACTCTTTTAGCTAATTTAATAATGCTGGAACTAGACGATTTTGTCCAAATGAAGTTAGTAAACAGAATATCTGTGTTAATTGCAGGGATCTTATGACTCTTTCGTTATCTGTTCCGTAGATCCTTATTAATTCCTTGTCATTGGATATATGTACAGTCTCCAGTGTTGCGCTTATGTCCCATCATCTTTGTTAGGAGACTAGCTTTGTCCATGTTTGAGATGTTAATTTCAGGTCAATACTCTGATGTTTTATACCCCTTGAAATACATGTTCAAGTGTTGCTCTAGTAAAATCTTACACTGATATTTATTTCTGAGGACGAGGCCCTTTCCATATCTAATAAGCTTGAGATCATTCTGTCACAACCCAATTTGCATACCCATGCGAACCCGAATGCATTTTTATTATAAATGATATAAGTGACTAGAATATATCTTAAAGAAGCTAAATAGAGTATCATATAGAAGCACATCTAGAACCCATGATGCTTTGCAGCCTAGGCTTGCACTGTCCCGACCCAATGCCTTGCGATCGCGAAGCACAACGTACCAAGAAAAATAAAGGATCTGCACTGTCCAAAATGTAGTTTTCCTGCCCAAAATTCACTTGAGCTCCTTGGGTCCCAGCCTGAATCATCCCCATAAGTCCTGAAACACTTGTTGAACATATGGGAAGTCTCAATCATGGACTGGGATGCAAATATTCAAACGAGGGGTTAAGATGTTCCATGAGGATCTTGGTATCAAAGCTTGGTACTTTTATTGCTGTTTTCACATATATGGTGCAGGTCAGCTCTGAGCTCTTAAAATTGGTGCTTTTTAAACTCTATTTGAGTGTGTTAGTAGGAGCCTGGTGCAGTGAGTCTTGGTAGAGAGTACCAAGAGCAAAGTGTATTTGATTAACTAAAACATTTAAGGTGCTTAATTAAAGATTCATCTTTAATATTCTAAAAAAAAGGTTCTTCTTTACTACAGTTGTAGCCATTTGATCTTGGGAGCTCATATATTGTAAAACCTGTGCCTACATCTTCTCATTTTCATTCTTTGAAGGGTTGTTTCTTAATGCCGTTCTGTATAGTTTCTCGAATATTCATGGTTTTCTGAGGATAAAGGTCAAAAGATCTTCCAATTCCGTTTTTTTTTCTCTGAAGCTGGTTTGTTCAAGCAGGGGATACTTTCAACTGAAAATGGTCAGAGGGCTTTGCTATCATTTGATTCTCATCAGAGATCCCTTATTGAGGTAGCTGAGAATCTTCTGTTATAATCCTTGCTGTTTGTTAAACCATGTATCTGATTGATTCTAACCTAAACATCTGCAGAAAATCGTTACCTTCTCAAAAAAAAACACATCTGCAGAAGTTGGATGTAACACTTCATTAACAATATTTTTTTAAGTCAGCAGCCTTTCCTCTTGGACTGTATTTTGGATATAATTATATGCCTTTTATTTTGCTCGATATTCAATAATGTTAGTTTTATAATTATGTCAAAAAACGTTCAAATTTTAAACAATTGTCTGGGTTCTTTGGAATTACTCATTTGTTTCCCAATTTTGGCAATTAAGCTGCTCTTTGTGTGTTTGTAGGTTCATTCAAAGGGTGTCAATATCAACCTGGTTCAGAAACTCCTGGCAGATTTAGAAAGGAAGCTTAACGGTAAGAATCAGTTTAGTCTTTAAGTTTATTTTATCAGCAAATGCGGTGAAAACTTGGAAATTTGTTATGGGTATCATATATACTTCTTTGGATGCAAAATCTGTTATTTTGATGTCTTTCCTCAACTTGTTGTGTATTAACCTATTCTTTGAAATGAAATTCCTTCCCCCTAAGCTCTTGAATCTATAAGTTACAAGAGTTGTTTTGTGTAGTGCTTTTAGTATTCAACAATAGGGAGGATAACTGATTCAAGAGTCGGTAGATGAAAATACAAGACAAGTTCCATAAATTACTTCCCTCTTAATGATATGATGATACATAGAGATAATATTAGAGACATCTCAATTGAATGGAATATACAGAGAATTCTTCATCCTTTAAAACAAATGTTTCACTTGCGTTTTAGGTTCATTAGGTTATTATGCAAAATTATTATCGCTTCCTTTATAGTTGATGTCCCACTTGTCTTTAGAATAACAATTATGTTTTCTCTAAATGAGTTTTCATGGATTCCAAGTGCACTAGATCTTTCAAGCAAGGTTGTTCTAATTATTTTTTAGGTGATAATAGGTTTCATCGTTAAAAATAAGGGTTTCTTCGGAACATATGTCACACTATCCTTTGAATGAAATTGTGGTTTCATGTAAAATGAAGTATCTTCTCTGAGTATTTGGTCCTGTATCTTCTCTTCAATTATGAGGTTATACCATGTGATCTGGCTACTAGATTTGTTTTTGATCAGATAGATATTTCATTGATAATAACAAGGCCATGTTGGCCATATATTAGAGGTATAACCAAGGAGGAGAAGCTCTGCTCTATAGAGTTAATTGGTCAGCAGCAACCACCGTCACCTCAAAGTTGCCACCAGTTCCTTGCTGTCTCATCCAGCATTTACTTTCTTTCCTTCGTGTTTCATTCAAATATTACACATGAAAATTTAAAAAATGGCGCCATTGCAAAGTCAAATCTTGTGGGATATGGAACTTTATGCAGACTTTATAGGTAATGTGTAATCTCCCATAGGGTAGTTTGATATGCTCTGATGAGATTGTAAGTGACCTATGCTCATCATTTATTTGATGATGAGCCTTTTGTGAATACACAGTTACCTTTATCTCCAAACATATATCTTGTGGGATCTAGAAAACGTAGCTTTTGCCCCTATATTGCGTTGTTTTCTGCCCGGGGTTACTCTGAGGAACCTCAGGACCTTGCTTCTCATGCCTTCTAGACTGAAGGAGTGAAGTTAGCAGGATTAGTGTTTCAATCTAGTGCGTTTTGAAGCATAGTCCCTCCAATTGGAATATGGTGTACCCTTGGCTTTAAAGAGAAATCTAGATCCCTGCAGAAAATGGTGCTACAATGAATCTCGGCTAGTGAAAGTTTCCTTGGGAAACTGTAAGAGTTGTTCTACCAGGACTAATCTAAATGTCTGAAAACATAGATGTTCTATTAGTTCAGTATTACACTGACAGCTGAGCTATTGATTTTGTGCATAATTTAAGCATTAGAGGGTATTTTGTTGCTTAAATTAACAAAAGTCTACATCAGTTGCCATCTTTTCATTTATCTGCTTTCTTAATATCCTTGCAGCTAAGGCACTTTCCCTAAAGAATTCTGCTATATGGAAGACTGATGGAAAAACATTCGAGACATGGATTTGTCCTCTTGTTTGTGCCCTGATTGAATATTGTGATGATAAGATCCTAAGGTAGTTTCTTCCCAGAACATCTATCCCTTTATTAGGACTATCAACTTCTTTCTTTTGTTTAAGCTGTTAGTAAGCCCCTGTGGTCCTTTCAGATTGTGTCAAGATATTGTGTTGGTGAAATCTGAAGTTGCAGAGCTCCTGTTCCCCCATGTGATGGTCAATTTATCGAGTAGAAAAGACGTAGATGTTGATCTTTGTCAGCTGATCTCCTCACAGGTTATTGTTACATTTTGTTAGTTGTTCCATCTTTATTGTCTTTGGGTTCCACTTATCTCAATACCTTTCACCATCTCGTGATGTGGCATGAGCATATAAACAAAAGAAACTGCCTAACTTCTCTTTGTCAAACATAGAACAACTTTTGTTATGATATACTTTAAGTATATGTTTCTCAATGGTTATTCTATTCATTTTGTTGCCTAAGCCATCTACCTTATTGACTGATTAATATGAATAGGTCCTATGCTTATCGTGTACAGTCTCTCTAATTCAAGTAATTAGCAGGTCAGACTGGGTTTAGTTAGTCATGAAACTCACTAAAGTCTCCTTTTCTATTATTTCCTACATTATTCTATATTGGTTAAACTATCAAGAATATCTATATATGACCTTGTTTTCTATTTCTATTGATATAGTCCGATCTATTTGATTAAATGAGTTTGGGAGAGGGTGGTGGATATGAGAGTGAGGAGAGGCATGACTATTTCCGTGAACCAGTTCAGAATCATGCTGGGATGCTCGAGTACAGAAGCCATTTATCTTGTAAGGAGACTGATGTACATGGAGAGGAAGAAGACCTCCGTGGTGGACTAGGTGAGGGAAGCCAGGTTGAGATGATTTGGGCATGTAAAGAGGATGTGCGTGTTGGTAAGGAGGTGTGAGAGGTTGGTTGTAACAGGAGTTCAGTAAGGTAGAGGTAGGCCGATGAAGAACTGGTGGAAGTGATTAGAAGACAAGACATGACTCAACTTTAGCTTACTGGGGACATGACCCTAGATAGAAAGGTTTTGAGTTTGATGATTAGGCTAAACGTCTAGTAAGTTGCCGAGCGTTGTCGCACTTTATGTGAGGGAGGTTGGGGGCTATATCGTAGATGCTTAGTCGCTTATTCTTTATTATGTATTACTACCTGTTGCTGCATTTGCTTTGTCTGTTGCTATTTTGTTGTCATATTATTCTTGCAATCCTATTTTGAAAGCTTTGGTTTTGAGCCGAGGGTTTATTGGTAACAACCTCTCGACAATCTACCACAAAAGAGTGGAGTAGGGATAAGGTCAACATACATCTTACCCTCCCCAAACCCCACTTGTGGAAATCTACTGTGGGTATGTTATTGTTGTGTATTTTAAGCTTTTATTAAACATTGTAATAAGTACCTTTTTGGTGAACCAATCTGGAGTTGAATAGACAATGTTTTAAACATGTGTGGGTATCTGTTCCAGACTTCCAGTTGGTACTATTTCATCTTTTTATTGAGATAAAAATACCAATATTTTTTCCCTTTTTTATGTAGGTGCAAGAGAACATTCTTACCGAGGACAATAAGTTGACCAAATCAATTCAAGTTATCTTAGATGCTCTTAATGAGCTTCGATTGTGTCACGTGATGGAAAGAGGCACATCCTCTAATTCCTCTAAGCGAGAAATTTCAAAGGTTCACATGATACACAAATTCACTAATACTTCATAGAAAGATACCTAATATACTAATTTGCCAAATTTATTAGTTTCCTCTGTTGATTTTCTTTTAGAAAGAAATTAAGGTCTCTCAGTTGAGATGATATCAGTAATATCTGCTAATATTTTCAGCAATATGGAAGGCCTTCTAGCTATGGATCAAAGACACGCTCCACGCCTCTGAAGGCAAAGCATCAGACAATTACTTCATCTGTAGTATCACTGTCCACATTATCATGGGAAAAGGTAAATAAATCCTAGCATGTATTCTTCTGTAAAAACAACTCCTTCACACTGTAAATAAAACATATTTGTTGACTCTGCAGTGTATTTCATCATTTATAGTGTTTCTGATCTCTATGATGTTGTACTGCTGTTAAATGCCGTCATAAACTAGTATTCCCTGTTCTTTATTGTTTGGCTGCTCACTAAGCAAGCGTTTAGACATAACAAATGTGATTAGTATTTGAAAGAGGTTAAAAAAGAGAAATTTATTTGTTTTCTTTTTTTTAAATGTTCTCGTCTAGTAACATTCAACAGTTCTTTAATAAGGCAATAAAATCTTATCAATGAAGGGCATATATACCCTTATACAAGGAGTATATTGAAAAGCAGAGAGACCTAAAAAAAATTGATTCCTTATGAAAGACACCAATCTTCTATGCTTAAAGGGATTCCACGGTTGCAGCAAAAGACAACAAGGGAGAAGAGGCGGCTAATGCTTAAATGCATGAAGCTTTTCTCTATTCCATCGAAAGCTCTCATATTTCTCTCTATATAAATGATTCACATAAGTGCACGTGGGGCAACATTCCTAGCGTACATCTTCTTTTCAATCTTCTGAAAGTGCAGCTAAGCATCCCAGCATTAACTGTACTTGACATCACCTATTGAAAGTCAAACCAGCCCGATACTTCGCACCACAATTGAGATGCAATCTGACAATGTAAAAGGAGGTGATCCACATCTTCTCCCAAGCTTTTTCACATGAAACACCTTTTCTCTTCCTCAAACTCTCAACCGTTAGAATCACCCTCCTCATAGCTAGCCATGTAAAGAAACACCTTTTTGGGTAGCTAAGGAGTTCAACTGAGAGAAGGAAAGGCTATCTCCCTCCTTCTCAGTATCTTTTCATAATAAGACTTAGCTAGAAAAATACCATTATTCTTCAAACATCATTGGCTAAATTGTGAAATATTTTGTTTGTGGACTGACATCTTCTTTTGGCATGAAATTTTGTACAGAAAAGTGATACTCAAAATGTTACGTTCAACTGTTAAGTCTTCAGTTCTTTTATCGCTGCTGCTTTTATGCTGTGTGACTACTTAATCTTAAGTTTTGTGGTCTGTAGTATAGCCTTATTCACTCCTGCTTTCCCATCATTATAACCTGGTCAACTTTCAAATACTCTTATTTCACCTGGCTTGTCTAGTTCAAAGGATTTGGTGCTAGATTTTGATAACGATTAATTATCATTGAATAGGCATCAGGAAGATGCCAAATTACAAAAGGCATGACTAGTTAGCTCTAGTACAGAAGGGCAAAAAAGAACATTTCAGAACTACTACACTAGTACAAGTAGCCTAAGCTTGCTAAGGAGCTAACAAAATCCAAAAAACATGTCGACGCTATTGACTGCTGAAATAAAATTCAATTGAGCAGATTAACTAAACATTTAGTCTTTAGAGAGTGGGTAGGAATTGAAATTCCACCAAAGCATCTGCGATTCCTTCTATTCCAGATAACCCAGAAAATGCTTGCTGGGATTATTCTCCAGACATTCTTGATGGCTTTGTCAACTCTCCAAGAGATCCTGCTGATGTAGGCTCCTTGATCGACCCGGGAATACTCCAGGAAAGTCCATATAGAGAGAAGGAAAAGTTCCAAATTTTATTTCTTCTCTCTTGGACCTTGGTCTCCAGTGTTCTGGAAGTTTGATTGAATTACTGAGAAGATATGTTTATGACCCAAGTTCTCTACTTAAGATTACTGAGTCACGCCTTCTCCGTCATCTGATGTTTTGCTAGGTTTATTGGATTCCTATGGATTATCTTGCTGTTGCAAAGTCTGCAATTGTGAGTGCTAAACTTTTTTTACGCGCTTCCATTTCCCTTTTCTCTTTGATTTTCTTACCATTAATCTCTCTTTGTTTCTTCAATGCCATTGCATTCAATGACAGGCTTCTGGCGCTTACTTTACTGCTGTTCTTTATGTGGAACACTGGTGTGAAGAGAATTTCAATTCTTTGACATTGGGCACTCCAGATTTCTCTCATGTTGAGATTGTGAGTTACTATATGCATTTGATTGTTCCATCAGATGTTATCATTTGTTAGAGTTTCCTTTTAGCATTCCTTTTGCGGTCACTTAACATATAGAAAACAATGATTCATGCAATGAAGCTATCCTATGTTTTGAAGGAACAACTAATACTTCCTCTGATGTTGCAGCTGCCGCAACACATTGAAATACTTTTATCTGCAGTGACACACATAAATGAACCAGACAGCCTCTATGGAATCATCCAATCCCACAAGGTCAGTTCACATAAACGCCAATCTCTGCTACTTCTTATATTTTTATTATCTTTTCTGACCTCTCGTTTTGTAATTGTCTCTTGCACGCTATGGTTAATCTTAGCCATGGCTCCTGAATTTATTGCTTCTGTGGTAAATAATAATCCAAAAAGGAAAAGAGGGAGAAAAAAAAGTATGAGGTAGACTTGGGAAAGGAGTAGTAAAAATAAAACTGTGAAAGAATACTTATGTGTGGTGAGTGGAAGATTGTTGCTTCCTAAACCACATTATGGAAATCTGTGTTCTTAAAAGCCACTGATTTAACCGATGAAGTTATGCGAAATGAAGGGTCTTAGCTTCATGAATGAAGCTATGCACTTCAGGGAAGTGTTTGCTTCAAAGAAGTGACGCACAAAGTGAAACGTATGGTTCTTGAGTCTCAACTTTGAGAAGTTGGATTAATATTGACATTTTTTGTAAATTAGATGCTGAAATTAGGTAGTTAATTGCAATTTGATTATTGTATTTCCAAATTTTTTTGTTCTTTTGTTTTGACTTTTGAGAAGGCAACAATAAATTCTTATGTTTTAAAATTTCGTAAATTGGGCACTTCATTCAGTGAAGTGTGCACTTCACTTCTCTTTTTCGTGTCAAATCCCCTGGACTTTCTTGTGATTTTGCACTTATTCGGGAAACCTTGGCTTTCCTTTTCCGCTAATACCCTCCTCCATAGCGGATTCTCCTCCATCCCAAATCCATATCCACTTCCGTAATAAAGCTTTATCAAGACCTTAAGATCTTTTGCCCCTAGTCCTTGCCACTCCTTCGGAGAAGTTACGACTCTCCAGTTCACTAAGTGAATCTTTCTCCTCCCTTCCATTGTATCCCATTAAAAATATTTCTACATTCTTTTCAACCTTTTAGTTACTTGTCACTCTTTTCTTATCAATGAGCAGACGGCATGGGTGATTCATATAGTTGGTCTTAACTAATTTTAGTTTGAGACACTGTTGATTGTTCTAAAAAAAAGATGTACTCTCTTTCCTGGAATATCACGTCTAACTGTTTTTAATTATCATAATTATATTGTGGTTATCAGCATAGAAATCTTAAAAAGTCTTAAGTCCATGTGATTCTTCTTCTCATGAATATTAATAGAAGGTGAATAAAGTACAAACTCTAAGATAAGAAAACTTCGCAACAAGCTTTCCCTAAAAATAGCTGGAGCTGTGCTGGGATCTCGAAAACTTTCCCCAAATATAGAGCTTCATACATGCAGCAGCCTGATGGGTCATATGCAGAAAAAGAAACTCCAGAGATCTTGAAGACAAAATGGATTCTGCACTGTTTTAAGTTAAACAGTATTTCTCTTACTTTTCTTTGGAACAAGGGTTGTTTCAATTGCACAACCTGTGAAGAAGTACAGTTAGGTTGATACTTTTTGATGTAACTACCAGTACTCTCTAGATGCTGTTTCACTCAATAAAATCACTTTTTTTTGGACAGGCTTTCCCTGTGCTTGGATATTTCCAACTTGTTCTTATGTTCTGTCTTCTTTTATTGAACATTTTGGTAGCAGTTGTGTTTTTTATTTTCTTTTTCATTTTCTGTGACTGCCATGTGCAGCACTGCCCATACAGTTGACACCTCAATAAACAGTAGACATTCAATATAAGATGAAGAGTAATAATTATGATTTTCTTCTTTTTGCAAAATGTTCACAACCTAAACCCTAGTTTGGGCCTTACTTTGGGAAGTCTTTCATTTGCTCTACTTTTTTTTTATGCCATTACCCAAAGAATTGTTGAATTATTAAATTTACCATTTGTGACCAACTCTTTGTCCGTTGCTTTGTATTCTGGTCTTTGCAGTTGACCTCTCAAATTATCACATTTGAACATGAAGGAGATTGGAGTAAAGCTCTTGAGTACTATGATTTACAAATTAGATCTGATCCAGTAGCTCAAAGACACAGTTATTCTCCTGAAAATATTCTTCATTCATCTGGTTCAGTAATAGATCAGATGATCGAAAAGAAACCATATAAGGGCCTTATTAGATCCTTGCAGCAAATTGGTTGCACTCATCTTTTGGATGTGTACTGCCAAGGATTGACCTCTCAAAAGGGAAGGTTTCAACATGATCCAGAGTTTGCTGAACTGCAGGTTTGCCTCCTATATTTTCCTTTTCTGCTAACCTATAAGGAAAGTAGACTCAGTTTTTGGAATGGAGGAGCATTACAGGTAAATGACATGAAGGTGTAAAGCAATAATATTACCAATAATCTTTAAGTTGCATTCATCTTTTGGATGTGTGCTGCCAAGATTTTGCTTTTTCATACTAACTATTAAGTTCCCTTTTTTTTTTTGGACAAGGACTTAATTTGTGTCTTTTATAAAACTCTACTTATACCATGAAGAAGAACGGAGAGAAACTAGGAAATAGTGCCCTGTTGGTGTACAATAGTTTGGTAGCGTAACCAATTTTATTGTTTCAATAATATAAGATTTTTTTTGTTTCCCACCCGGTGTTTGAGTGGAGCCTGACTAAATCCGGAATCGTGTTGGGAAGTCCTACATTGGGGAGTAAAGCACTCCCTAACAATGGCGACTCCGTACTTAGGGTACTCGAATCCGAGACCTCTGGTTAAGGATGAAGGAGTACTACCACTTCATCACAATCCATGTCCTTGTTGGTAATAATATAAGATTGCTGTCTCACATCTGTCTGGCTTATAAGCTAAGATAATAGTGCCTCATTGGTGTGCAAAACCGTGATACTAGTGACCGAACTTAAAAAATTGTTCACATGCTAAGGATAGGAGTAGATGGAGAATTGTCCCAGCTTGTATCTGGTGGACAATTTGGAAGGAGAGGAATTCCAGATGTTTTGAGAGCTTAGAGAATGATGTGCAGAAGATCAAGTTGAACTTCATCTTACTGCTAAGCTTTTGGTGTAATCAGATTTACTCTAATGATACTATGTCTATCATAGATTTCTTGATTCTTTATAGCTAGAGAGGGAAGACACTAGAGCTCTATTTTAAACATGGTTTTAGTACTACCCAAGTACTGTTTTGATCCCTCATCTGATACAACGTTTTTTTTTTTTTTTTTTGATTGTGATATGATACAAAGTTACTGATTTCAAATAAGAAAAAATCAGCTAGCTGCCTGTTTTCTGTCTACTTATTCATTCCCTGTCTGCAGCTGCATGCTGTACTCTGTGGACAGAAACATGTTTACTCCACTGCTTCTCCCAGTTTTCATTACATGCTTCGTGTTATAGATTGGTTCCTCATCAAGTGTTGCTTCTGCTATTTGTAGTATGAAGCTGCTTGGCGTTCTGGAAATTGGGATTTCTCACTACTTTATGGTGAATCTAATGTCCTCTCAATTCAGCATGGAGGAGACCATTTCAATGAAAATCTCCACAGGTATGATCAGTTGTTTTATTAAATGAAGTCCTAAATTGGCATTTTCCTTGTCATCAACTTTGAGCAAGAGAATACGTAATGGAAAAAGGAACTATAACTATATTGCTGGGATTTTATTTGGACCATTTTCTGGTTACTCCTGAAGCTAGTTGATGCATGGACTCTGCTTTTTTCATTTGATTGCGGTGCAGGGAGTGTACATCTTGATTACACCTTGTACAGAGGTATACAAAAGGGCAATATTGAAACTAACTGTACCATTCAAATGAAAAAGTAGCAAATAAAATAATTAGTGTAAAATGCCTCTGTTTCAACTTAACCAGAAAAGAACAATCCTGGTTCAGTCATGCCAAAATGGTACACAAATTCAGGGCATAACTGAATTACTGAAGTGGATTCAGATCCTATCTATTCTCTCTCTCTTTCTTCAAGTTCATCTGAATGTGCATTTACTATGAGTTGCTAAGTTAAAAGGAGTTGGCAGTTTTATCTAAAACAAAGCTTAAAAATCCAAATCTCTGTGAAAATTCAGGGAAATGAGAGGGAACCTTCTGAATGGATTGAATCAAGGATTTATCACTGATGGGTTGGGAAAGTCCTTAACATGGATGCTTAATTACTCGTTTGAGAAATTACAGTGATTCCTACCGAAACAGTCTTTTGTTCATCAAATTTAACTGTTATCCTATTAAGTTCTTTGTAGAACCTATCCTGAGAAATGTTTTATATGGTTTTCTTTGAATGTCTAGCCACTTAAATTTACTTGCACAGCATCACTTATATAAGGAAAGTAGCTTTCCCTTTACATCGCAAAACTTCACTCCAGTGTTAAACTAATGCAAGTTTCTATAGTCTTAAGAGTTAATAGTAGATTTCTATAACTGGATGAACTCTCTGGAGATGTTTACTTTGCTGGTTCTCCTTAAAGCATTTAAGCTTTGTTAATATCGATTTGTGTCTGCCACATAGATAGTAACTTGTAGTTCCATCATAACTCTCATCTCTCAACAAGAAAAAGGTTTAAAAAGGCGTTATCGGTCAACCACACAGTCTACCAACTGCTATATATGTCAAGTTTTAGCTAGTAGTAGATTCCTGCTGCATTTTATTATGCATGTTAATACTCATATTGCATGTAAATCGAACTCTCTACATGCTAGACTTTTTCCTCACTTTATTATGTCTGCTGTAATTCAGCTGTTTGAGAGCATTGAAAGAGGGAGGCTTCAATGAATTCCAGATAAAATTAAAAGATTCCAAGCAGGTAAAAGAAGTACGATGCATATTTATTTCTTCGCAGTAGTATGTTTGGACATTTAAACCTTTTAGCTGCTTTTCAATCTCTTTAGGATCTTTTGCTGTCTATCTGTCATGCAAGTGAGGAGAGCACCAAATACATTTATCAAGCTATAGTTAAGCTTCAGGTATCCTGATCTTTCGGACCGGCAATTTGTGGTTTCATTTGCATGTATTGCATTATGCTAAGGTTCTCGTACGAGCTGGCTTATCCAGGAAAAGAACAACTAAATATGTACAGAATCTTTACAAGTCATACCATTTTTTTGCAGATACTTTATCACCTCGGTATGGCATGGGATTCACGTTGGACTTCATCTTGCAGAATGCTGGATTCATTGAAGATGCCGAAGGTTTCATCTAAACCTGTGCTCCTATCAAGTGCTGAGGTATTGTAAAGTTTCTGTTTCTCTATGATAAACAACAAAATAATTACGCCTCAATCCCGAGCAAGTTGGGTTTATTTATCCCCAGCTAGATTTTCCTGATTCATTTCTGAACTTTGTCAGCTCCCTGACTCTTAAATAACAATGTAATGAGAGCTGCCTTTTGCTACTAAGCTTTTGTAACTGTTAAAGAATGACAAAAGTCCCACATCGGTGATTAATGAGATGGGTGGACTCTTTAAAAGGCTTGGGCAATCCTCCTCCCTTTGAGCTAGCTTTTGGGGTGTGAGTTAGGTCTAAGACCTAATTTCACATGGTATCAGAGCATGGCCCGTCTCACCCGATGTTGGATCCCCCAAAATTAAAATTGCCCACGCACCAGATGCACCCGATGTTGGATCCCCCAAAATTAAAATTGCCCACGCACCAGATGCTAAGCACTAGGCGTGAGGTGGGGTGTTAAAGAATGACAAAAGTCACACATCGGTGATTAATGAGATAGGTAGACTCCTTAAAAGGCTTGGGTAATCCTCCTCCCTTTGAACTAGCTTTTGGGGTGTGAGTTAGGCCTAAGACCTAATTTCCCAGTAACTATTATGCATCTACTTGATGCTATAATAGAACTAATTACTTCATAAAAAAAAAAGTTCATCTTACATAAGATGGAGGACTAGCAAGGACTAGCATCGGGTAAATAATGAATTGGAATGAGCCTGACCCTAATATCATGATAAGATAGATAATAGGTTAACTCAACCCCTTGTTTTCTTTTCTCTCTCATCACCACCTCGCCGTTGTCCTCTCCTCTTCATCAATACCCTTGAGGGTTGTCAAATGCAGGACTTCAATTCAATGTTGCAATGGAAGATATGAACCAGTACCCAACTGTCTTCCGGAAGGTAGCTAACCAACTACCCTTGAGCTCAAATCTGTCCAAGATGTCCATGTTTGCCATGGGTCCAATCAGCCTGCTCTTAAACAGAGTTATTTTGCTTATGAAAACTACATCAATACCAGATTCCAGGCATGCCAAGCGGCTCATGATCTATCATTGATTGCTTCAAATGCTTCAACAGTGTTTCTCACAGGTTTTGCCACTGTCTTCCTCATGAGTGGAATTTCTGCTGGAAACAGTGGAATTCCAAGCCTTTTGAAAGCTCTCTCCATATTTGGAAGGAATAACATTCCAAGCTTTGTGTCTCCACCTTCTCAAAAGCTCCCATATTTCTCTCCTTCCAAAGGACCCACATCAAGGCAAGAGGAGTAACACTTCAAGCTTTGTGTCGTCTTCTCCTAGCTCCACTCTTCCAGCTGAGCATCAATCTAAAGCCATTTTCTCATAACCTCGTCGCTAATTTGCAATTTAACATAGTATGGTCCACTTCCTTACAAAGGAAACACCAGCTCATGCATACAACCTTCAGTTTCCTTCTATTACATAACACTTCTGGTAGTACTTTTCCATTTCAACTATCCTATTTTGATCCTCTGTATAATATTCTCTTGAACTTTGAGCATACATATGTAAATTGTTTGCATCTAAGTATCACAATCCCATCTAATATCACCTCATCCTAATTCTTCTTAAATTGGCTAAACTTGTAGTACATATATCCAGTCTTACTTCTACTTGTCCTGGATTTCTTACTCTCTAGAGTGCTTCTCTACCGTTCAAGAAACTTGACACCCTTGTTGGATTTGTCAACTAGTGCAGTATTAAAACATTAACATTGAAGCATTCTATTTATAAAGCGTGCAGATAGTCTTAATTATTCTTTCCCATATAATATTGAATTTTTCTGATACCTATTTTGCCTCTGATGGCATCAGTATAAGAAGTATTTTGCATGTATAATTTTTGTGATGCTTATCACGGACCTGGTCAATAATGTACTGAGCTTGGAATTGGTCAATGCAGTTAACATGTCTAGATATGGACTGGAAGCGCACTTTAAAGCAAGCACAGTTACATATGAATTTGCTGGAGCCATTTGTGGCATTTAGACGAGTATTGCTTCAGATTTTAAATTGCCAGAATTATACTGTACAACATCTGCTCGAATCTGCAGCTACTCTCCGCAAGGTGATTCTGCTAGAATTGGTACTTACTGTAGAAATGATATCCATATTTGTTCCTAAATCTATTCTTTGTGATATACAGGTGTCTAGGTTTTCGCAGGCTGCTTCAGCTTTGCATGAATTCAAGTTTCTTTGTGCAGAAGTAGGAGAACATTCCAATCTTTACTGGCTTGGACGGGTATGTGCACGTTCTTTTACTAAATTAATGTTTGATGCAACAGTACAGTTGTCCAATTTCATTACTCTGTATGCTGTTGTATATTTGTAGCTTGGGAGTGTATTGTTGAGTCCCACATCGGTATGAGGTGTAATATGGTCTCTTTAGTTTTGGGCAATTTTCACCACATGAGCTAGCTTTTGGGTTGAGATATGCCCAAACTCTTCCCAATTCTTGGTTTTCCCGAAGTTGGGTCCCTATATTATATTTTCAACCCTAGTCCTGGTCCAGGGGATGAGGTAATTGAAACCACATCCGTGTGAGAGGTGTAATATGGTCTTGGACAACCCTCAGTACATAAGGTACCTTTTGGGGTTGATTGGCCCAAGGTCCATACCGTCCATTATCTTATCAGGTTTCCACATGGTTTATTATTTTATTTCATGAACATTTGCAAGTAGGCAATGCAATTTAGTTCTCGTATGTTATATTGATGTTTCTCTGGAAATCATAAGCTAAAACAATATCCACTTTCTAGGAATTGAGATTTTAGATAAGATGAAGCGAATGGTTTAACTAAAATAACAAATGAGACTTCAGAGATGTTTTTACTTGAATAGCTGTGCTTGTCAACTATAACAGCAAACAAGAAAATACACTTGTAATTCAAGCTGAAGCAAGTATTGGTTTAACATTTTGATAAATTGCTAATACAATTTAATAGGGGTTCTCTGAAGTTCTGTGTTTCCACATGTTTCTGGCTTCTTGATATTTGATGAGTTAACTGGACAAATGGCATATACTCTGTGTAGTCCATGTTATGATAGGTCTCAAGTAGTTCTTTTTGCTCAGGTTTACTTTGTAGATCTTCTAATATTTATTTCTCTGCAAGCTTTTACTCTTCATTCACTTTAAAATTTGATGCCAAACTCTGCTTACTGGTTTTCACTTCCCATTATTATCTCACTACAACGGTTATTTTCATGTGGTGTAGCTTGAAGAAGCTAAGCTTCTGCGTGCTCAAGGCCAACATCAGATGGCAATCAATCTTGCGAAGTATATTTCACAGAACTACCAGAAGAACGAAAACACATCTGATGTTTTCCGGTTAATTGGGAAGTGGCTGGCTGAAACACGAACAAGCAAGTCAGTAGTATTCCAATACTGGAACTAAGGTTCCATAGAAGTTTGATGCTTTTCATCTGTTTGAGTGTAATATGTTTTGACTTCTTATCTGGCTCTCTGTCTCCCCACTTGTTCCAGACTCTGCAGCTTTTTGATCTTATTCCCTTTAAGACCAGAATGTTCCATTTTTATTGTTTCTTTCTCACAAGTTCTTTGAATGTCCCACCAATTGACTAGTTAATTAGGATTTATTTCTGTCCAGCAATATCCAATTTCTTCTGGTAAATTTATTCTTGCTTTACAGTTACCCATTTTGTCATAACTGCGGAAATCATCCCATCCCCAATAAAAACATATATAATCAGAACAGCTCCCAACAGGGTCAACACAAAACCCATAAGAAAGGTGTGTGTGTGAAAAAAGGGACTTGACGTACAAATCTGTAGTCATACTAAAAGGGCTCCCAAGGAACACTGGACCTAATAAAAGTATCTTTAGAAATAGTTACTGACAATAGATTTTAAGGGTTGCATTTCACCTTCTGTACAAAGAAAAACGATTGCCGCTTTCTCATTCTATAGAATGATTGTGCAGCTCAAGAACTATACTAGAGAAATACTTGAAGCATGCAGTCTCTCTTGCTGATGATTGCATGGCAAAAGGAAAGGTTTCCACCACAAAACGAAGCCAAATGCATTTCCATCTTGCACACTATGCAGATGCTCTTTTTCATAGTTATGAAGACAGACTTAATTCCAGTGAATGGCAGGCAGCAATGCGCTTAAGAAAGCACAAGGTATGCCACCCTTATCCCTTTTAATAGAACTGAAATAAACCAAAGAGTAATTTGAACTCATGAACAATGGTGAGTGGTGATTATTAATAATCCCATGGTTACTCATGTACATTTCTATTTCCAGACAAAAGAGCTGGAGGCATTAGTTAAACGATTAAGAAGTTCAACAAAGGTACGCTTTAATGATGGCCATACTTTCTTCTTGATGTTACAGAGATGGGATTGGTTTTTACATACTGTGATACTCTAATATTAGGGAGAGAAGACTGAATGCTCTGCAAAAATACAAGAGTTGCAGAAGCAGCTAGCAATGGACAAAGAAGAGGCTGAAAAGTTGCAGGTGACATGATACTTACTCTCTTTGGCGTGTTAGACTGCTTCATGGAAAACCCTTGTATCTTTTCTTAAAAAAATTCTTAAGGTGATTTCTACTGTATACCGAATGGTTTTTCTCATTGGTTCACGTGTAACATTGCAGCTCTTTTGTCTTAATCTTCATTGCTAATTGTAACAATTTGAAATTACTAATAGAGATATGATATGTAAGAGCTTTATAAATGATCTTGTAGGTTATATCGGCCGGAAATTACTATTAAAATATTACTCACTCCGTTCCATTTTATGTGGGGTAGTTAGACTCGACCGGAGTTTAAGAAAGAAAGGAAGACTTTTATAAGTTGTGGTCCAAAATGAATGATAGAAATTTGTGTGGCTGGAAATCATTTCATTAAGGGTAAAATAGACATTTTATAGTTAAATTGTTACTTAATATAGAAATGTGTCATTCTCTTTTGCACTGACTAAAAAGGAAAGTAATTGATAGAGGGGATACTTTTTATTCTCTTTCAAATGATGTACTATGAAAAGATAATTCAAGTTAAAGTAGCCTTTATAGTTCTCCTTAAATTTTCTTATATTAACAAACCCTTGCCCCTGTCTTCAATACATTTATCAGTTATAACCTGTTCCTTATCCTCTTTTAAGGTTCCGAGGAGTAATTTTAGCTCTAGCAATTATTTCCTGTAAAAACTGTTGCGCATTAGCTGAATCTGATTATGTGTATGTTAATTTTTATAATTTGCTTTCTTTTCATATCTTTGACTGTTCAGGAAGACAGGGACAACTTTCTAAGCACCGCGCTTGATGAGTATAAACGCTGTTTAGTCATTGGAGATAAATATGATGTCAGGGTGGTATGCATTGCTTGTTGCTTTATTATTCTATGTTTTTTGCTGAGACAAAGTTACCTGGATCTTTTTTTGGTGGGATGGGGAGAAGTAGAGATGAAGTCATTTGATTCTAAGTCAGCTGCAACGATGATTATAGATGAGTGGAATGGCTAATTTTTAAGTTTTTAGTTAGTCAATATTTGTTTGATGGATAAAATATTTCCGCTTTAGTGTTTTCGAATGAAGAAAAATAGAAATGCTTAAAGTTTTTTTTGGCAAATCAATATTGTATGGTGTCTGTCGTCACCAGAAATTTCATTAAGCTGTCTATGGTTTTTTCTATATCTTTAGAGTTACCATCTGTTTTCAGGTATTTCGACTTGTTTCCCTGTGGTTCAGTCTCTCAATTAAACCAATTGTCGTGGATAGCATGAACAGCACGATACGTGAGGTATACTCCAATCATTATTATGAATCAATGCCGGGAACTTTACAACGTTGTATATTCCATAATATTTTGTTTTGTGTTGGCTCTGTTCTGAAGATTATTCGAAATACAATTTATCATTTACTTTCAGGTTCAGTCTTACAAGTTTATACCACTAGTATACCAAATTGCTTCCAGGATGGGAAGCACAAAAGAAGGTCAGGGAGCTCAAAAGTTCCAGGTATAGCTTGCAACTTTCAGCACTTGTGATCTTTGCTCTTTCACTTTTTGATTTATTGTCTGTAGGTTGAGATGATACTTGTTTTTTTCTTCTTTTCTAGAAATAGTTTTTAGGTTACTGAATATGGATTTTGTATGTTGTGCAGTCAGTTTTGGTTTCTCTCATTAAAAGACTGTCCATTGACCATCCATATCATACAATATTTCAGGTAAATAGGCAGGATATAGATTCTTATTTGTGAAATTGAAGGTTCCTTTTTGTTTCAATCTTTTCTTCTTCTAATTTTACTAGCATTTCACATCAGAAGGATCTTTAAAATTGTTGACATGTTTACTCAGAAGGATTCTCCTTTCTACTAGCTCATAACTATGTTTGTCAAAATACTACGTCTGGATCTTATTTTTGTGTTGATTGTCAGCTTCTAGCTTTGGCAAATGGTGATAGAATCAAAGACAAACAACGCAGCAGAAGTTCTTTTGTGGTTGACATGGATAAAAAGGTTGCTGCAGAAAATCTGCTGAAGGAGTTATCTTCGTATCATGGAGCGGTCATCAGACAGGTACTGACTCTCAGCATTCTGGTTAAATTTTGATTTTATTTCCGTTAGTTTTCTTTTGTGTATGTTTATATCATGTGCTCCATAAAGTGGTTATATCTTTGGTAAACAGATGAAACAAATGGTTGAGATCTACATTAAACTAGCTGAACTAGAAACAAAGAGGGAGGTAAGCAGCTGTCCTCGTGTTCTTTTTATCTGAATATTTATCTGCTTCGTTCCATCCTTCTTTTTTCTTTATTCCATCTTTCTCATTGAAAGGGGTAGCTGCAAGGATTTGTATGATAGTAACTTATATTGTAATTAGACAATCTTGTTAGTGTTGACTTTCTTCAACAGGCTTTACAGTTGGTAGAACTGCAGCATCTTTTGTTATTTCGCAACTAACAACTATATTTTTTGAGCAGGATACTAACAAAAAGGTTAATCTTCCGAGGGAAATTCGCAGCATCCGAGAGCTTGAACTTGTAAGTTAATTTTGTTTATTTAAAGCTGTAACGGAAGTCTATATTACTGTTCTTGGTGTCCACTATCTGTTACTGCACAATGAGTGACATGCAATGTCTTGGATGATAATTGTCTTAGGACTTCTCTTTTAAGATGCAGCAGCCTGCCCAGTTGGTAATCCTGGTTGTCAGCCTGGGAGTAATTGTAACTAGACCATCTGTTATCTTTACATGGTATTTAGCAAGTTGAAATCTGTACCGTATTTGTCATTGCATGCTCATCATCTGTAGGAAGTTGATCCAAGGAATAATTCATTTTCAGATTGTATTGCATGGACCTTCTACCTTCCTGCTTCATTCTCTTCCGTTTCAAAAATAGATATTAACCTTATGCATGTGTCCAGTTTTGTCTCTTTCTTTAACATGATTCCATTGAATCAAGACTTTTGAGATTTGTTGCTTCAATTATATTAGTAAAGTTCATGGATGAAGCTAGGGAATTTCAACATGCATGTTGGTTTCAGGCTTTATTTGGTGCGACTGACTTCTTCCTGTTGGCTAGCTTGATGCTTTTATTAGCTAAAAAGTGAGGGATTGGACTATAAGAACACATTTTCTCTCTTTAGGGAGGGGGTGGGGCGTGTTGTGTTGTATTGTCATGCGCTCATTTGAGGCACATTTTAAGTCCTAAAGCTCACTAGGTGCTTCGCCTCACTTAGGTTGCGCTTCACTTTAGGCAAGCGTTAAGATGCGCACCACATTGCCCTTAAGTTCTATTTTGTATAGAGCTACATAAAACAATAAATATGGTCAGCAAGAAGATATATGAACTGTTAGGAAATCGTTATGAATGAAGTTGTTACCGTTTCTCCAATTATATATATATATATAGTAGGTAATTTCTCCGCGCGAAGCGCGGTTAAAAATAAAAATTGCACTGAATTTGCAATCAATCTTTTTACTAATATCCATACATTAAAAATAATGGAAAATAGGTTCTTAAAAAATATTAGCAATATTCCAACATGAATTTGAGTATTTGTCATTATGATGGGGACAGTTTAAAAAGGGACATAGCGGAGTTTGTGTCTAAGTGTCCAAATTGCTAACAAGTTAAGGCCGAGCATCAAAAGCCGGGAACCTCTAATGAATGATTTGTACTCGAAATAATAAATCATTGAATCTTTAATCAACATTAAAACAAAAATAATGAAGAAAATAAGAATATATATATACAAAGGCATTTATTAATATAAAGAAATATTTAAGTTGCATAAATTATGCAGTTGTGATATGTCTTAGGAGAAAATTTCAAAAATCGTTAACATATTTAGAAAAAAAAATATGCTTCAACACGAAAGCAATTATTACTTTTGAACTTGCATAATGAATTGCTTCAATTGATAAGTGAGAAATTTCATATCTATGTAAAAATAGACAATATGCAAGCTTATATATAGTATAAAATTTGATATCGAATATCAAAACATAAGTTCTTTGAACCGAGTACAAGAAATATTTTCTTTATAATGAATATACATACTATATGCATATATGTTCAATATAACAAGAGACAATGACTTTGCACAAACATAAAAACAGAGTTCAAAACATGTACTCAAAAACAACAATTAGTATCATAAGCATAAATTAATAAGTGTAAAAGAATATACTAGAATATGTAAAAATATAATGAAATAGAAAGGAAAAATCTAATAAACTGAATGCACAATGTCCCTTTAAGAAAATTATTCCCCTCCAATATATAGGTTTAAAGAATTACATCCTCTCATGATAGAACAATTTTATTCACCCACCAACTTATTGATACAAAAACAATGGTGTCAGTAAGTCACTCAACAGGAGTATAGTACACAAATATTTAATTTTGTGAAAGTAGAAGAAGAACGTTAGACTTTTTGTTATTTTAAAATGAGAGGAAGTCCATCTATTTATAGAAAACAAAGGGTAGTGTGGACAACTATTTATTGTGCGTAAATAGTGCCTTATCAGAAAGGTTACAATTATTTGAAAAAGTTGCAACCCTTCGAAAAGTTCACAACCTTTTAGAAAAGTCACAACTTTTCATTCGATCGCAACTCTTCATTTAGTCGCAACTTTTTATAGAAGTTACAACTTTTCATAAAAGTTATAACTCTTCATTAAAGTCACAACTTTTCATAAAAGTCCCAACTTTTGATAAAAGTTGTAACTCTTTATTAAAGTCACAACTTTTCATAAAAGTCACATCTTAGTATCATCTTTTTATGAAAGACGATTGCTAGTATTGGAAATAAATAAATTTAAAAGGAAATTCTTGCTTGTGGTGGTGCCATGTAGGCGGGCCTAGGGTTCTCTTTTATATAAATATATAAATAAATAAATTTAAAAGGAGATTCTTGCTTGTGGTGGTGCCACGCAGGTGGGCCTAGAGTTCTCTTTTATATAAATATATGATATGATATGTATGTATAGATAAATTAGTTGTTGCTCCTTTTAAAACTAAAAGCCCACTTTTTAATTGCATTTAAAGCCTTGATAGAATTTATGCTTTTTGCCTTTAACAACACTGGTTGTGTTTGCTATAGAATCTTCTGAATTTGGTTTGCTCTTGTTGGAGGTTGACTGATACAGCTAAAATCTCTTTGTATAATGTATTTTCAGGTTCCTGTGGTAACAGCCAATATACCAATTGACCCGAGTTGTCAATACACTGAAGGATCATTTCCACACTTTAAAGGATTGGCAGATTCTGTGACGTAAGTAACAAAGTATACATGCTACTAACTAGAAATTTTTTCTTATAGTTTTGTTGATACTCAACTGTTTTGTTTCAGACTGCAATGAATGGTATTAGTGCTCCACATGTAATTTAATACAACAGGCTATTCAGATACAGTTGTCATAGGTTTTCACTGTTCTAACTATTGTGCTTTGTAGTGTAATGAATGGTATAAATGCTCCAAAAGTTGTTGAATGTTTCGGCTCCGACGGCAAAAAATACCGACAACTTGCGAAATCTGGCAATGATGACCTGAGACAAGATGCTGTACGTGTTTAAACTATATTTTCTTACATTTTCTATATTTGGACAAACTGAGATTTAGCACAAAAACGCATGACATTTGCTTTTTTTCTTTTCTTTACATCTCTGTGAGCATTATGGAAGAGTGGTGGGAGTGTCAGATACTACAAAGTTATTTCTTTTCTTTACATCTCTGTGAGAATTGTGGAAGAGTGTGTGTGTGGGGGGGGGGGTTTAGATACCACAAGTCATTTCTTTTCTTTACATCTCTGTGAGAATAATGGAAGAGTGGGGGGAGTGTCAGATACCACATAGTTATTTCTTTTCTGTACATGTATGTCAAATTTGGAAGCATGGACCAGCATGAATGCGCAAGGCTTATGAATATTTTTGCTGGTTGATGGAACCGTGGAAGCATTAATTCCCTTGTCATCAGTGATTTCCAGTCCTTCCCTCATATCTTGATGTAGTATTGCCATGTTGGATCTCTACCATCAGTAGGAGCCTTACAGGTGCTGGTGAAATCTATTAGTTGGCCTCTTGTTTATTTCATTTCTATGGACACACCTTTCCTTTCGGCTCGTAATTTGTTCTGTACACATTGCTGAATAGATGTTACATCTGCATTGCAAATTCCCTGCTTTAATTTTTCTTTTTCTGTGAGTATTGATATACGTTTTGAACTCAATACTCAGGTGATGGAACAGTTCTTTGGCTTAGTTAATACTTTCTTACAGAATCATCGGGACACTTGGAAAAGAAGGCTGAGAATTCGCACTTACAAGGTACATTATAAAAGAGTAAAAGCACCTTTTGTTAGGATGTAAATTATAACGGGAAGCAAAATTCCTCGACTTAAGTTCCTTCGAGTGAGTGCTTGCCAAAGTATTTAACCTTACTCTCTCGAACTTCTTAAAATCTCCATGCTCTAATTTCACTTGTTTTACTCCAGGGTAGTCTTTCAAGTATATTTACTATTCTCTATTGCTAAATCTGACGATTGACTTTGTCACCTTTAACGTTAATGAGTAGATTGTTTAAGTCTATCTTGCCTAGGAGTTATATCAATATTGATTGAAGATCTTATGATACTTTGTC
This sequence comes from Solanum pennellii, assembly GCF_001406875.1. Lineage (NCBI taxonomy): Eukaryota > Viridiplantae > Streptophyta > Magnoliopsida > Solanales > Solanaceae > Solanum > Solanum pennellii. Next base: position 67,589,215 of record NC_028639.1, read on the forward strand.
AATCATATACTTGCTACCGCATTCCACATGTTTCAGTAAGTATGAATTGTTATATGACCTTGTGCAAATTTCCAGCACTTACAATCAAATCAGTTCATTAAGCCACATTTCTTCATCTGGCCACTCATTTTAGATGTATGTATCCGTCGTGTTTGTGAGATAGGTTGTACCTTTTACTCCAAGTGCGGGTGTTTTGGAATGGGTGAATGGCACTGTTCCACTCGGTGAATATCTTATAGGCAGGTTAGTAGAACTAGCTGTTGCATTATTGTTTACCTGTATATTTCATGGATTCAGTTTCTTATTGAACCTTTTATATTCAAATATCAGCACTAGAGATGGAGGTGCCCATGGACGCTATGGAGCAGAAGACTGGACATTTATGAAATGCCGGCAACACATGACTGTGGTAAGTGCTACATTATCTTCTATGTTGGTTATTGCTAAATGTTTTGGCAAGTTTCTCTTCTCTTGCAACAATAGGCATGGGTAAGGATTTTTCAGCGCTGGACTCTTTTAGTAGACTCCATAATCTTGTACCGGAGGTGGGAATGCGAGAGGAGAAAATATGTATACATCAGCATGATTGAGAGACAGGAACTATAAATACTTAAATCAAGTTTAGTGTCTTAAGGACGATTCTCAACAATTTTGGTAGTAGATAGAGATCAATAGGTATGGAGAGGTTATCCAATCAAATTTCCCAACTCAAATCAAAAGGACAACTTACATATCTCCTTACAACCACTCATGATAGTAAACATACTTTATTTGTGGGTTTAACAGTAGAGATCTGCTTCGAGCATTTACTTGTCTAGTTATATGTATGGGGTTAATCAATATCATATACAAGGTGGGTTTCTATGGTTTATGCTATTCCAGATGCTATTTTGTTAATTGATAGAACTGTCTGAAAATAAACCGAAGAGAAGCACTCTAGAGAGCAAGGGTTTTAGGCTAAGTGTAAGTAAGACAGAATGTATGCACTGCAGATTCAGCTAGCATAAGAAAATTGAAGTTGAGGTGAGATTAGATGGTTAAAATATTTAGGCTCGGTCTTATAAGAAAATAATGATGAATGAACGTGAGGTTTTATTTAAGTGTTGTGCAATAGGTGCAATAGGAGGATACTAATTCGTGTGAAGGCAAATTCTTAATTACAAGACCGGACATATTATATGAGAGTGAGTTCTACATAAACCACCAAATCTAGTGATTCATAGATATCTGTTTGATAAGGTAAGTAATTTTGTTAACAAATGCGTAAAAGGATTCTCTCTTATTCAATTGAATTCACCAGTAAACTAGCCTATGTAGCATGTTAGTCTTGCCAACTCAACCAAAGATGTAGTTATGCATATCAGAACATCCTCTTGATAAAATATGCTTGTGTGGAAAATTTGGATCCTCCAATGGGGAACTCCCTTAGATAAGATCTCCTTACTGAAAATGCAGTATGCAGTCTTGTTTATGACTTGCTTTCAAGAATCTTCACTTTTATGTGTAGGAAAGTGACAAGCGGAAGGCCTTCCAGGAAGTCTGCGTTAACTTCAGGTATTACTAATCCTCCAAGATCTTGAACTCACGTTGTTTGAGCTATATATCTTATTTTATTTGCTTGCAGGCCTGTTATGCATCACTTTTTCTTGGAGAGATTTTTTCATCCAGCTGACTGGTTTCAAAAGAGGCTTGCTTATACCAGAAGTGTGGCTGCGAGTTCGATGGTGATTTAGCAACTTGCAGAAACAGCACTCTCTCTTTAAATATTTCCTAGTAAACCAAAAAAAAAGGTGTAATCACAAGTTACTGTTCACAAGTATGAATGTTCATAATTCTTTTACACTCAGGTTGGATACATTGTTGGGCTAGGAGATCGGCATTCCATGAATATCCTTGTAGATCAAGCCACTGCAGAAGTTGTTCACATAGATCTTGGGGTTGCATTTGAGCAGGGCCTTATGCTGAAAACTCCTGAAAGGGTTTGTTTATTTCCATTTGGAGTACTTCTGTTCTTTTAGATGAAGTTGGTCATATAAATATATAATCATAAAAAAAAGTTAAATCAGATGTGTAAATATGTATTAATGTCTCACATTGGATGGATTTGTTATAGAGTATCTAAAGAACTTATGTGCAAGTTACTTTTCTTCATGCATTCCTAATCACTTCTCTCCTATTCTCACATTTCCTGTATCACTTTTTTGTTTCTCTTAAGATCATGTTATTGTTAAATTTCTTCAAACTGTCTCTTAATTATCATCCATAATACTCTGTTGCAGGTACCCTTCAGGCTGAGTAGAGACATAATAGATGGCATGGGCATAACTGGGGTGGAAGGGGTTTTTAGAAGATGCTGTGAGGAAACCCTGTCTGTTATGAGGACAAACAAAGAAGCATTGCTAACCATTATCGAGGTACAGCTTCAGATTCTTATTCCTACCACATAAGGGGTCATTTGGTAGAGCGAAAAAATGCATTCATTAGTTATACACTATATTGTGTATTTAGGTGTGTATTGCGAGTACTATGGATTTCCATATATTAGTAATACAGAAGGGTTTCAATGCATGCATTAGATTGATTAGTGACGTAACTATCCCTCAAGTCCATCTTAAGGCCCAAAGCTAAAGACTATGGAGGATATTTTTGTAAACAAAAACAATTTTTTATAGAAGTTATGCAATTCATTTTTTTTTAACAACACCAAACCAAACACTGCATAAGAATTAATCTCAGCATAACTAATGCACTCTATTCAGCATTATTCTCATACACTATACCAAACAACCCCTAGAGTTTTAAACTATGTCTGTCAATCTTACTTATAGTCTTCCTGCAGGTCTTTATCCATGACCCTTTATACAAGTGGGCTTTATCCCCTCTGAAGGCTTTGCAACGTCAGAAGGTATGTCAATGATATTGGCTTTTATCCTATTCTGAAGTTCACTTGCAATTTTAGCATCATGTTCGTTCAGAAAAAAGAAAGTCAAAAGTCCATTTAAAACACAAATGTAAAAGAGGTAAAACCATTTAATGATGAAATGCCATTATCTGTGATTCCTAAATGAATGGGATTTTATCAATCCTGGAGTCTTGCTATGTTAGAACGGATATTGATAATTTGACACGGTACACTTACAATGAATAAATGTCTAAATGTCAGCTGCTAAGACAAGAGGAGAAGGGGAAAAGAATATATGAGTGAAGAATATTCTGTATTAACTCCCATGATTTCTGTTAGACTCACATTGGTACAAGAGAATTGGTTATTGTCTCCCTAAATTGTTTTGGACAATCTTCATATGAGCTATCTTTTCGTATTCAGTTTGGCCCGAGGCTCATCTATGGAAAAATCAACTTTCTTAAAGCTTAAATTTAACGTTAGTCCTTGATAGCACTTCTAATTTGAAAATTTTAGTTTGGAACAGATTTTGTGATTTGTCAGAGTATGTGGCGTGCATGCCAGTGGAATCCATGCTCTGTTCTTGGCCTTATAGCTCTTTTTTTCTTGGGGCGAGCCTCACAACCCTATGCCGAAGAAAGTACCCCTTTCAATAGCCTTCGGCAGAGATGTAAAACTAATTGAATAGTTAGGAGTATGAGCAAGTCATGATCTCATACGGTTCTGTCCCAAAGTACGCTCAGTTTTGTACAAACCCATTGTCTATAGATGGTAACTAGTTTTAAGCTAGAAGCAAATCCTTGAATGAAGTGCATAACAAACAAATAAATCTAACTCCTACATAGTAAGACAAGGATTTGCTTCTAGCTTATAACTAGAAGAGTCTGCAGCCGTGTCTCAGTTTACAAATAAAACTTAAAATGTGTATATATGAACTGCTTGATATCTGTAGAAGGTATAATAAAGTTCATCTTCGCGTTCATGTAGACTTATTGAACTTTTTTTCTGCTTGATAGGAAACTGATGATGATCTGGAAACCAGTTTGGAAGGCTCTCAACAAGATGACTATGAGGGGAACAAGGATGCTGCTAGAGCCTTGATGCGTGTTAAACAAAAGTTAGATGGATATGAAGAAGGTGAAATGAGAAGCGTTCATGGACAGGTAACTGTTAAACTGGAACAATGCATCAGTTCACACACTACACTACACACTATTAAACATTTCCTAGGTTTCTATCCTAACTAAAATTATTGATCTGATTATTGATTTCATTTTTTGTAGTCAGTGATATGTCTTATTGCTCTTTGTTTAATTAAAATTTGAGGGCATCGATCATTACCAATTACACAAATAAGTATTCTACACTTCCTTTTTCTTTTTTGAAACTGGTAAGGTTCAAATAAGTACTCTACACTTGATTATCTCTCTTCTCAGAAGTTGTGCTTTTGGGGTCAGGAAACTCTAGTTACTTTCGGTTGCTTTCTCTCGTCTGTAAGTATTGTTTTCAGAAATGAATAAACACAATAATAAGAATGATAAGAATATGAGACAATAAAAAGTAGATAATTATAGTCCAAACTGTCAGCCAGAATGAAATGCATAACAAACAAAAAAAATTCAACTCTCACATAGTAGGACTAACTTATTGAGTGACTACAACTTATAAAATTACTGCTGTGAAAAAGATTTTTGCATTTCTAAAACGAGTATTCAACAGTCAGAAAGAAGGGAAATTTATAAGCAGATTCTTCTCAATAGCTATAGGTGTTTAGATCGGACTCCTTTATTTTCACTATTTTTCTGGAAGACAGAAGGTTTGAGTAATGAAACTAAACTTATCCCGAATATAAGTTAGAGATGAAAAGTTAATAATATTGAAAGATTACTAGTCCAGGCAAGTGGAAGTACAGTTCTATGACTAGCATAGATAAGACTACTGCAGAATTGGCTGACACGGTACAGTGCTTCTAAGCTGCATAATTCCCTTTCAACTTATGTTTGCATAGAGAAAGTAAAGAGGTAATAAGCGCCCCCTTTTTTACAGGTTCAACAACTCATACACGATGCTATTGATGCTGATCGTTTGTGTCATATGTTTCCTGGATGGGGAGCTTGGCTATGAGAGCTTACAAACAGTAAGAGCTCTGGTTTAAAATTTTGGTTTTTTTTGTTACTTTTCCTCTTAGCTTTTGTGAGTGTAAATTTTCTGCTTGATCTTAGGGTTATTTATTGGTGTAATTAGTGTCACTGTAATTAACACTCCTGTAAATACATCAGCAGCACTGTCATTTCTTCTAATCATTAGGAGTTTCAGCCTTCAAATTCGATTCTTCCCGATGTATGTACAGCTTAATCTTTATTATCTGTATGAAAAGAAAAAAAAAAGAGAGAGAACCAACTCTTTTTTACAGCTTGAATCATCAGAACAAATTTATTCCTGTCAATGACCCAATTTTCTTTTCTTCTCTTTTTTGTCCTCCCACAAATTTGACTTTCAGTAGAGATACCCTGGACTTTTTTTTATTTTCATTGTCTTCATGTACATTATACATATGCAAGTTATAAATAACTATTATAGGGGAGATCGACAAAATATGAGATCTTTTTAATGTAATTTATTTTTTATTTAGCAACTGATCTTAAGATATTATTCCTCGTGATTATATAATATTCACACCTATCTTCAACATGATATAGTACATGTCAGACAATAGCCTAGGAATCCTCCTAAAAGAAATTCGAGCAACTAGGAATTATGTTCTGCGACAAATATAACAAAAGATTAGAGATAAACTATTTAAAAGTGTTTAGAAATTTGAAGTTATAATAAGTTGATGTATTTTAATACAAAGAGAGCAATAGTTCTGCAGATAAAGGGAATAACATATAGTTATGTATGAAACTCGAGAAAAAGTGCTAGGTGTGTGTTTTACTATCTACTCAAAAAATAATGTACTAAACAATTGGAATTGTGAACAAAATAATGTACAAAAGAACATAATGTGTTGAATATCGTCTTCTCCTTCTCAGCAACTTGTTGGCTTTGACTTGGGCAATAAAAATTATTTGGGTCTTAAATAACTTCCAAATTTAGCTTTAAAAAGTATTCCAAAAAACTGCTGAATCAAATGAGTAACAAGGAAAAGCTCCTGAAAGATGAGAAATCCTCTTCAAGAACCAAAAGGAAACTGCAATTGATTATATGTCTGTTAGCTCTCTTCATTCCCATAATTGTTGCTGTTATTTGTGCTTCAATAATACTTAAACAACAAACAGAGTCCAACTCATTGTCGTTTTTCCCAACAAACGCTATTACATCAGTCTGTGATCTCATCAGCGGAGATCCAGACTCATGCTTCGACTCCATTGCTACACTTCACTCTGCCCAAATCCCGTCTCGCCATAAAATCAACCCATCTCAGATCTTCATTCTTTCACTTTATGCTTCACGAATCGAGCTTGAGAATGTCGTTACTTCAATTGAAAAGGCAATCTCAGAGGTAGCCATGATTAAACTTGAGAGTGTTGGGGTATTGAGGAATTGCCAAGGAATGATTGAATTCTCTCTCAAGAAACTTAATGAATCGGAAATGAGTTTGGGTATCGACCCAGCTGAGAAAACATTGGCGATTAATAAAGTTGTTTGGGATTTACAGCTGTGGATTGGTGAGGCCATGGGTCAAGTACAGGGATGCTATGATTTGTTGGAGAAGATTCCATCGAAGACGGTTAGGGCGGAAATAAGAAGGAAAAGCTATGAAGCTCTTCAAAAGATGAAGAATAGCAGAGGAATATTGCAAAATATGGATGAGATTTTGGACCTGTTTTATCCCAGAATAGGAACAGCATTAGTCTCTTTTGCTTGGGAATATGACTATGGGCGAACTGTTTGGCTCTTTTGCTTTGAGTATTTGCTTTTGATTTTCCTTTTTTGCCTGCTGTTACGCATATATTGATTTCCATTTTGTTATGTTGTACAAAAGTTACATGGTGCCCAAATTCAAATATTGTGTATCTGCATTTTATTTTTTATTTTTTTTATGAAGTCCTGCTTAAAATCTGTAAGATGTTAAAAAGCACAACTTTGATGTAGTAGCTTGGTTTAGGTGCATAGATTTTTATCTAAAGTTTGGACAACCTTCACGAAATTTGTGTGTTAGAGATAACAGTTTAGGAATCCTCCTAAAAGAAATTTGGTCATCTAAACTCATAGATAAATCGAAATTAAGTTGATTTGATTAGTTTATAAGTTTAGCCAAATTGAAAGAAGTCAAATTATTCTGAATATCAAAAAATTAATTAATTAAAGAATAAAAAATTGATGTTTCTTCTTTCTTAGCATCTTCTTGGCTTTGACCTTAGCAACAAACTTTGAATTTTAGCGTCGATATTTTTTCAGAACTGTGGGAAGAAGTGAGCAGATGGATGAATCAGTTTGCACAAAGTACATAGAAAGCCTTCTGCAAAATGAAAACTCCTTTTCAAGAACCAAAAGGAAACTACGATTGATAATCTGTCTGGTAACTCTGTTCAGTCTCATAGTTGCTGCAATTATCTCTGCTTCAATAATACTTAAACAAGAAACAGAGTCCAAATCACTGTTGTTTAATCCAACAGATGCTATTAGAAACGTCTGTTATCTCATCAGCGATGATCCATACTCATGTTTTGACTCCATTGCTGCACTTTCAGATACCCTGATCCCCTCCAGAGATAAAATTAACCTATCTCGGATCTTCATCCTTTCACTTTATGCTTCACGAATCGAGCTTGAGAATGTCGCTTCTTCACTTGAAAAAGCAATACACATAATTGACACCAAGAGCATTGGGGTACTGAGGAATTGCCAAGGAATGGTCAAATTCTCTCTGAAGCAACTCAATGAATCGGAAATGAGTTTGGGTATCGATCCAGATGAGAAAATATTGGCGATTAATAAAGTTGTTTGGGATTTACAGCGGTGGATTGGCGAGGCCATGGATCAAGTACAGAGGTGCACTGATTTGTTGGAGGAGATTCCGTTGACAGTTAGGGTGGAAATAAAAGAGAAAAGCTACGCAGCCCAGCAAAACATGATGAATAGCATAGAAATATTGCATAAAAAAGACGACATTTTCGATCTGTTTTACCCGAGAATTGGATCCGCATTAGGCTCTTTGTTTTGGGAATTTGAATATGGCCTAAATGTGTGGCTCTTTTGCTTTGGGTATTTGCTCTTGATTTTTCCTTTTTGCCTGTTGTTACGAATATATTGATTGATCTCCATCTAGTTGTGTTTGGTTGCTACAAAACTCGCCATTTTGCTTTCCCATTTTGGTTGGGTAATTAGCAAATTGCAGAAAACAACTTCTTGTGTAAAAATATGTTCACAACTGGATTACTATGGTAAACAATGTCCAGGAGTGGATAGTTGCCAAGGGGTACACTGAACTTTTTCGATTAAAAATTACACCGTATATATAAAATGTTTTTAAAATATTCTATGTATTGAGATTTTCAACCGGCTCAAAATTCACTTTTGAAGTTTTCAAATTTCAAGCATTATATTTTTATTTTTCGAACCTATCCGCCTGATCCATTCAAAGATACTTGCTCTCAAAGTCCGTTAACTAATCAGTAATCACTAATTGGCTCTCAAAGAGTCCGTCAACTATGGAGTTTCTGCTTGACTTGTGGAAAAAACTTGTCATGGAAGAAAATTGACCCAGTCTTCAGCCTCTCACAATTTAGCATTATCATTTTTCCTATTCACACAATATTTTCATTTTACCAGAAACAGTCCATTTCCATTTCCATTCAAATTCTGCCATGGATTCAGATTCTGTAAACAAAATCTCTAAGGCATCAGTTAGCCTAAATCTGAATGATCAAACGAACTCAAGAAGAAGAAAGCAGCCCAAGTGGTTCATTACTTTAATCATCTTTTTCATTCTCATCATCGTCGCCATCATCTCTGTTTTAACGATGATTAAGCGAGATTATGAATCTGAATTACCTGCCAATAATCCAGAAAAGGCAATCAAATCCATTTGCTCGCAGACTCCGTACTATCGGACATGCTTTAACTACATGTCAAATTCTCTCTACAAAAACAAAAAATTAGGATCAACAAAAATCAACTCATCGCAAGTATTCTCCATCTCACTTCATACCGTAATCAACGAGCTCCAGAAAGTCAGTTACTCACTCAAATCCTCCGATTCCTCTACCGATAAGTCAACAAGTCACTGCAACTATCTGTATTTCAACAAATCACTAAGTCAATTGAACAGTTATTTGGCTATTCATGAAGAGAAAAACTCCAGAGCAACGATGACTATGAGATCTGAAATGCTTGACTGGCTCCAAACTGAAAGGCCCAAAATTGCGAGATGCTTGTATTCATTGGAGTTAGACAAGGGTTTGAACACAAAAAAAGCGAACAATTGCTTGATGATTCTGGTGAATATGAACAGCATCTCTGAGATGCTTAATCCATCAATTAATTTTTTCACTTTAGATGCATTTCAAAGCTCGGGGAAAAGTATCGTCGCTTTACTTTTCTCAGATCAGGATTTTGTGGGAGTAGTGTGTATTTTCGGCGTGCAGTTTATTTTCTTGCTGTTTTTGGTTTGTATTCTTTTACGTGTTTGGTGACAATAAACTTATTATTCAATTTTGATGTATTTTGTGTTCAGTAGTTTTAATATTTACTATTGGGTTAACATACACATGAAATAATCAAATTTAGATTTTATCTATATTATTATATTAAATAATATATCCAAATTGTTCAAATTAAATTAAATTAAATTAAATACTCATAAAATGAAGAAAGAAAGAAAAAAAGAGTAGAACGTGCTAACAGTTAACATTACCCAAATTCTTATCAACTCTTCAAACCGTGTCGTTCTTCGCCTTACAGCTTTTGCAGAAAAGCTCTCAAATCCAAATTGCATTTCAATGGAATCAATCAACTTAGTAAAAGGCTATGGCAAAGTCAACCCTTCTGAAGATCCATCTTCTTACTCCAATCCCAGAGCCGCCCACAAGAGTCGTCTCACCATCGCCGTCTCTCTCACCCTCTTCCTAACTTTATTCATCTGCGCATTCGTCGGCGCGTTCATCCACGCGTCTGATTCCGACGGCCGCACACCATCTCCTTCATCCAGTTCAGCCGATTCGCTCAAAATCGTCTGCGCAGTGACTCAGCATCCCGGGTCATGCTTTGACTCCATATCTTCCCTCAACAGCACCTCAACAAAACCCGACCCGGAACAATTCCTGAATTTCTCTCTTCAGGCGACGGTGAAAGAGTTAACAGACATCTCTTCGTTGCCAAAGACGCTGATATCGAAGATCAATGACCCAGGAACCGTGTCGGCGTTGAAGGACTGCATTAGCTTATTCGATGATGCGCTGAGTCAACTGAACCAATCGGCGGAGTTGCTGAATGTGGGTACCGGAGAGAGTGCATTGACGGTGATGAAGGTGAAGAATATGCAGACATGGATAAGTGCTGCGATGACTGATCAAGACACGTGTCTAGAAGGACTGGATGAAATGGGATCACCGTTGCTTGGAGAAGTGAAAGCGCGAGTGCAGAAAGCTAAGGAGTACATGAGTAACACCTTAGCAATTCTCAGTAATATGCCTAACCTTCTTAAAAAATTTGGTATCTCTATGCATTGATTTTATTTTATTTTTTCATTCCGGAATAGCGCTCCTAATATATTTAAGGGTAAAAAACTTTCACCCGTACACCACAAACTCATGATATCTCTATGCATTGAGTTAATATTTCATATGCACAATTTGTACACTTCTTTTTGGCCTGTAATTATGAGTCATTGTACTTTTCTTTGTTTGTGTCTTTAATATTATTACTGGTGTAAATTTGTGCATGTACAAATGACTATGGGTCATTACATTTTTAACTAACAATATATAGTATAATAATATAATAACATAAAATTATAAAAATATAGCAATAGCTTGAAATAATTACAAACATGATCAAGGAAACTCATAAAAATAAAACTTCTAACATGATTATATATGTCTAAATAATCGAATTATCTTTACTTTTTAATAATAAAAGAATCATTATTTCTAAATATATATTGTTATCATACTTTATCCCCTTAAAAGAAAATAATCAATAAAACTTACATTGTAATAAAAACATCACTTCATCATGAATAAAAATAAACTTTACTTTCAAAAAAAAAAATATGATAATTTTGAGGCATAATAACAAAAACATGAAGACCAATGATAAGTGAAAAAGCAAAATTTTGCTATGTATTTTTAAAAAAAAAATATTACACGATATATGATCACCCTCACATTGTTACCAAACAGTAAATATGTGATACTACAACTTGTTATTGAACTACTCTCAATCTTCTTAATTCTATAGATTAAAAAACTATTAAATGTCATTCATTTATTCAAGAACTATGAAGGTCAACAATGCTAATTAAAGAATTTAATACATAATTTATATAAGATCTGTTAGGCGAATCCCGAGTGTTAGGCGTGCTTAAGACGTATAATCGAGCGCTTAGGACGTAAGTCTTACAGAAATAAGCCCTCACACGCAAGTCTTGGTGGGTTTTGATAAAACCCCACCCCAAAGCGAGTCTCGACAGTGTCTTTTAAAACAATACATATAATTATAACTGTTTACGATACAGAATGTTCAGAATATGGTCTTTTGGTTTCTCAATCAGTTTCTTGTACCCCACTTTGATCCTATCAATTTGGATTCGTGTTGATAAGTCTTCATTGAAAACTACAACGCTCTCGATTAGATGTGAGGTACAACACTCTATTGGTTCAATTTCTAATGTAAACTCCAAATTAATCCAGATAGTGATATTTACACTAAACTAGTGTAATTTATCATGGTTAAGCATAAACTGAACTGAAAATACATAAACTAGTATAAACTATCTCACCTCTAGATGAGCCCCAGTATCAAAACAGAAAAAGCAGAAGATACATCATACATATTTTTCAATGTCCTTGTGCTACTAATACATGTTTTGGATCATGTGAACTTTGGCAAGTACATATTGAATCAAAAAAAAAATCATTGGTTGGTTCTTTCACCATGTGACGATAGGCCCAAATGTATTTGCAATAATTAGTACTATTTTTTGCTGATTAACAACCACTAAAATCACAAACAATGCTTCTCAATTTCCCTCATCACTTATCACACTGGATTCCCGGGGTACAAAAAAGATTTCTAATGCCAATCTTTACTTTTAAACATGGTCACAGAAAATCATATTTCTTCTAGTGAAAAGAATAAGTATAAAATTAATTATTTTGGGATAACTGGTTCCCAATCAAACAAAATACAAATATTGCGGTGCATTGGTGGACTACTTCACCCTTAGCCAAAGATTTTGAATTTGAGCCTTAAGTATGGAGAAAATCATATCGGGAACCTCCACCCCGCATGGACTCTGCAATGCATTATTCCGAATTTAATTTGAGCTTCAATGCAGACTCTGAACACGGGAGTCGGGATGGAAAATTAAAAAAAAGGTTTGTATTATAAGTAGATCAAGATTTTTAGGTTTATACTTAGGCAAAGTTGTTATATATGGAAGCAAAAGGTGAATACACAGTATTTAATTAATATGCATCTTTTTATCTCTACTCTCTACTGTTCTTGAATATTTTTATCACCGCTAATAAAATATTAATTGTAGATTTTCTTTTGTATGTTGTATGTACTTTGAATAATACACTAATTAAACATGATTTAAAATAATGTCTTATTTATAACATTACAAGATTACATTATTAAGATATATATATATATAGTAGTAATTGAGACATTATATAAAACTCTAGGTAGACAATTTATATTATATATTAATATTATATACTTTTAAAAAAAACTTGTAACAACCACTAAGAGATGCCTAGATCCGTGGGCTTTAATTTACTGTTGAAGAAGACTTAATAAAGTGTGTATAAGATCAATATTATTGCTATCCACAGAAGGCAGTACTTGAGATAACTTCTCACTTAGATCATCCACCTCATTGTGTAGTTTTCTTATGTAATTACATGTTTCTTCTAGTATCTTTGATGATGATGTTACCTGTACGTGATCAAAAGTTAATTAGTCGGGATGCATGCAAGCTAGTAGTTCGAACATACACTACGGTTATGAAAAAAAAGTGTACTACTACACAATGATTAAATCATAACATTATTTGATTGTAACGTCTAACATGTTCCAAAAGATAAATCTCTCTAGACAAAAAGTACTTTGTAGAATGTACAAAAATTGTCTAAGGTCATATTAGCTGACAAACGACATGTTCTCTCCATTTAAAACAATCTAACTAAAATGGACTTCACACCTAACTAGAATCTAAAAAATTATTTCATTTGATGAGAATTACCTAAAACAATTATTATGAGATAACAATAATCACCAATTTCCTTAACGAATGTAGGGACAATTTAACAGTCTTCTGGAGTATTTCGTAAAATGTTTTTTGCACATTAATTCCGTATCATATCTCTGTTCGTTTAAAGTGAGCTTAATTACTTAATAATCATCACTTCATCAATTTATCGTTCCTTTTTTGTTTAACGAGAGTGAAATAAGTTAAATCGATATTTATTTTGAGATGGAAGGAGTCAATGTAAAGTATATAGTTTATTAAGTTACACCTATTTAGTATTCTCATCGTTCAATAATACTTGTCCAATATTAAGTTTACACACTCGAAGGATAATTTACTATATCATCCTATTGTTAGCTAAATAGATTGTGCATTAATTCAAGTAAGAAAATAAAGTAATGCCATCAATCCTTCTATAGTGACGTACGGATCCAGAACTTTTACTAAAAAGATTTAAAATTATAAAAAAAAGTAAACACATGAAGAAATTAAAAGGGGTTCGTTCAGGCCCTACCTAGCTCCGCCATTATGACTATCATTATAAACAATGGACATACCGTGGTGGTGCACCTTGAAGAGGAATTTGGCAAGAGAGATTGTAATTTCAAAACAAGATCATTAATCTCATCTTGAGTGAATCTTGAATTATTATTTGATCTTCTTCTGCTAGACATGATTACTAATTGTTGTTGTTTTTTTTTCTATATATTATTTATAACTCTAGATCTCTCCACTTGTCTTCCTTCTTTCTACAATGATATGAAAGAATAAGGCAAGTGATAAGTTGAAGAGGAAGAGATTTGATTTGCTTTATAAGGCCATGTAGGTTTTGAGTTATGGACAGAATTAGCTATATGTAAAGACAAAAAAAAAAAAAAAAAAAAAAAGGTCACCAACACCATATATACCTCTACAAGAAAAGAACAGTACCAACTACCTAAACATAAACTAATGTTTGTACTAATCTTGAACCAATTATGTTGGCCTTAATTAGGACATGATGTGTCTACTAATTAAACTTTTAACAAAAGCAGCTCAAACTCTTGATGGAACTAATTTCCTAATTTAGATTAATAAGAGTATTAAACATACGGAGGTCGTTTGAGACAAAAGTTTAGTACTCCCTCTTTCGTTCATTATACTATTTTGGCATGTCCAATAATACTTGTTCAATTTATGAAATCAATAGATAAGTTTATATTTAGTTTCTAACTTACTCTTATAATTAACTATAGTTATTTCTCCATAACATTTTTCAAAACATTGTATTTATAATAATCAAAGGATAATATAGTAAAATTATCATTTTATTTATAATTTTTTAAAAAATGTGTAAAATCAATAATGAACAAGTATTATTGGACAGATAGAATGTATGTTAATTACTAATTTTGGGAGTTTTATCAGGATTAGTAATTTGTATGGGAATAAGCATTTCCGCTAGAAGGTGGAATAATAGTACCATGGGAATAGTTATTCTAGGACCAAACAATGAAAATGATAAATATACCACTAAGTTAAATAAGGTAGAGGCCTAGAGGGTATCTTAATAATAAGCAAATAAAAATTATGTAAATATATATTATTTTTAATAGACCAAAATAATTAAAAATAATATCAAAATAATTAATTTTAGCATAATTTATCTTTAAACCAAATGACCTTGCATAGTTATAATGCAATTGTAAACACACGCGCATTTTTAATTGATAATTAATGTACTTAATAAAGATGTTACTTGACTACTGAGTGTGTGTTAACCACCATGAAAATATTTTCGTGGAACGATTTTTTTCATTTGGTTTAGTATATACGTAGAATGAAGTATATTCAGACCTTAATTTTATTTCGTAGAGAGGTTAAGAGATTGTTTTCAGAAAGTTCGTGGTTCAAGTGAATCAAATTAAAATAGGTATGAAAAGAGAAAATGTCACTGAAGAAAACATAGCAACTAATAAGAAAAATGTAATTATTATAAAATAGTGTGATAATCGAAAACACGAAAGATGATAATAAAACTCAAAAGTAAGGCACTACAAGAATAAGGTTGATACGACGACAAACACCACCTAGAAATCCGTCGAAAAGTAAGACAAAACTCCACGGTACTATCTGCTAGCTTTCTATTCTATTTTGCGACTTTCATATATGCCCTTATATTTAAGAGCATGTCCTCATAAGCTGAAGTTGCACTATGTCATGTCTAATCACCTCTACCGATACTCTTTTTGACCTATCTTTACCTCTTTTTGTACGCACTATATCTAACCTCTAGCACCTCCTCATTCGGACATCTACGCACATCTCCTTTTTATATGTTCAAATCATTTCAATCTTCCCTCATTTTATTCATCGTAAAGATCATTCTCACATTTTTTCGAATATCAAATTCTTTCTTCTATTGCTTTTAATATACCCACACACCCATCTCTGCATCTTTATTTTTGTGATTTGCATCTTAAAAGAAATAGAATTAAACTTGACCTAACCAAATTTTATTTGATTGAGGGTTTAAGGGGTGTGTATAGTTGGAGGATAACTAGAAAAAAATATTTTTAATAAATTTATTTAACTAAAAAGGATATTTTGTATGCAACCAGCAGAAAGATTCCTTGTCTTCTCTTCTGTATACATTTATATTTCTATAGTACTTAAACTGTGGGGACTATGCTCCCTCCATTTTTACAAAATTTGAGATTTAAGTTCACATCAGAATTATATTCTAGTTTACAAATTAAGTAGAGTATATATTCTTTCGCAGATAACACCTTGTCAACAAATATTTTAATTTGTTTGATAAATATGTTTTTGGTATATATTTATCATCTATTCTCATAATGACTTTGGACTATCTAAAGACACTAAACTAAAAAAGGGGTGAATTTATGTTATTTTTATATGTATTATATAATATTGATGTTTTTATTTATCAGATTGAGAATCAAACGGTTGCTTCTATAGGACAAAATTAATGAAATCAATTTTATAGATGTGGATAATTATGATCAGAGGTTTGGCAGGCGTTATATATATATAGAGACACATTTTCAACTAACTTCATGTATTAAACATATCACGTCTTTAATTGAAATGTCTAAATGAAACTTAATTCATAAATATTATATAGTTATCGGATGATTAGACGATTTTTATTGATATCACTTAACTGTAAACTTTTAATTAACCATAGTTCCAAAATACATTACTAATTATTGCTTACTCATGGGATGAAAAGGACTTCCTTGTCCGATTACTTTTGACTGCAATTATAATTGGAACTGGTTTTCAAGTTTGATTAACAATTTGTCATTTTAACACACGATTTATATCAGGGGTGTCAAATGGGTAGGTTGGGTTGAAATTGGATATTTTAAAATGGGTTGACACAGAAATTGGGTTAGATCTTGACCTGCCCAAGTTTACTTTGGACTCAAATGAATTGGGTTCAAACAGGCTAAAAAAACGGGTTGGGTCTTGACATGCCCAATTTGACCTGATTAATTTCAATAACTTAACATAGTGACATTTAACTTTTATAATCACAATTCGAATTTCCGTTCAATTTTTTTAAAAAAAAAGTATCTAATGGATAGATGAATCCTAAAAATGTTAAATATATAGAAACATATCTTAGTAAAGAGTTTTAAAACAGATTGAAATTGAAGATTGAATTGGGCTCGATTGAGGATTCTCTTAAAATGGATTAGGTTTGAATGAGTTGATATTGAACTCAATTCAAATTATCTTGAGCCCAACCCTTAAAATTCTGGACGGGTTACCTATATTTTGATTCATTTTTGACACCCCTAATTTATACTATTAGATCTCTCCGTTCACTTTTACTTAGCACTCTCTTTAAAAAAAATATATAAGTGATTTATTAACTAAAGTAATTTTATTTATTATATTTCAAAATTTTAAAGTTAATTACAATTTAATATCGTATGTAGTTATTTAATGATAAATATTAAAAGAAAAATATTTTTTTTCTTAATTTACTAAAATGAATTAGTTAACAAGGAAAGAAAGTATAAAGGGTGAGTAAAATGAGATGGACGGCGTACTAGCTGAGCTATATAAATCGATAGGAAATATACAAAAGGACTTTCGGTCCACTTTATTTGTCGTCTTTATTTAAAGTAGATGTTTCAAAATAATTACTTTTCATTTTAGAAAATCGAGATATAATTATTGTAATACTTCTACTGAAGGGGTTTGAAAAAATTGGAGCTTGTAATTGTGGTTCATTGATTTTGGGATTCAACTGTCTAATCTAGTTTGACTATGGAGCTTGCAAAACTTCTTACAAATGTACTAAAGTTCTGGCAAAAGTTGAATTGGCAGTTTGAGAAATTCATGGTATGTTGTTGCTTCTACATTTAATTCTAACGCTAGAATTATTTTGACCAAGAAAAAAAAAAGATGATAGCTAGCTAGGAGGTGCGTTATACGTTTGAAAATCTCCGAGTTCATAAAATTGATCGATATGCAATGAATTTTAGAAAATGGTAAAATTAAAAATCTCGTTAAGAATATTCAAGATTTAATATGATAAATTGTGTATTGAGTAGAAATTGGAAACTGATAATATCAAAGGAGTTTCAAGTTTTGTGCATGAATTAGGTACGTGTTTTATATTGTTATAGTATTAGGATTTAGGTTAATTGAATTACCTTTGATATATAATAAGTAACAGTTCATGGCAAATTAAAGGATGTAATGGTATAGTGAATGAGATTACTCATTTTTAAATTACAAATCTTTATTTTTTAAATTTTGAATATCAAAATTCTTGATAAAAAGAGTTTTTTTTCAAATAGACCCTATACTGTGCGGATTTGGACTAGCTGGACTTCAATATGAATGAAAAATTAGAAAAGGTAAGATTGTAACAAAATATGTTTAACTTAAAAAAAACAAATTAATTAATCTGCTATAGCGAATAAAATTGGTCGGATAGTGTTAGAATTCTATAGGAAAACTATACATTATATACTTCAGTTGTATATGTTGTATATAAATATGTAAAATATATGTATACTAAGATAAATATGCATTATCTATATATACTGTGAACATATTTTTTAATTAGATAGACCAAAAACATTGAATCGTAACCTTCTCAAAATTTCCACACGGGTGGTTTGACAGTGTTAAAAAAAGGACATGTGTCTTAGGCCTCCAAATTTACGGGGCCTCATTTTTAATATTAATAGGTTATAAGTTATTATTCTTTAATAAATATTGAATACTATTTGTTGAAAAAGTAAAATTTTCATGAAAAATGAAGGTATTATTAAAAGAAATTTGACTTATTTAGAGTATTATATCTCATGAAAAATAATTTAAAATAAGAATAGTTATATATCAATTGAAAACTAGAAGAAACAATTATATAAAAGTTATTAACAATTCAAGTTTAAGACTCCCGTTTGATTTTCACTTTAGACCACTAATATACTTGAACCGCTCCTGAATTTCCATATAGCTAGAAGAACCTATTACGTTCATATATTGGTATTGTTATGCATGTGAAGAGATTAAATGAATTTAGCACTTCACAATCCACAAGCAAGCGGCTGAAATAATATTGGATATCATATGTTTATCATTTATTTTTCGCCGTAATACACTATTTGAACTTAGTTAAATTTTGAACATTGAATGAGACACATTTTTTATATATAGCTAAAAGAATTTCATAACTTAATTATAAGATTGCAAGATTGAAACTCTATCAATTTTTATTAATTAAATTACGTCATATAAATTAAAAGTAAAAATATGTCATTTTATTTTTTCTACTGTACAGAAAATAAAACAAAGAGTTGAATGTTGATGTGACAAAACATTGGAAGAGAGGACGCATGAATGACAACCTTTTTAGGCAACGCATGCAATACAAATATCGTATTAAATGATTGACCCGTGACTGTTTATTTCCATTCTAATTGGTTATTTTGTTTCTGCTTTTTGGCCTCATTTACCAAACTACCAATTTCCCTAATAATACTTTTTCTTCGTTTCAAATTACGTGATGTTGATCGATTAAGCAGTAAATTTTGAAAATTAGACAAAATTTTGTAATGTCATACAATAAATGAATTTGACAATGTTGATGATTTATTAACCTTTTGGCAAATAAAAAAGATCTGTTATATAAAACTTTTTTTTCTTCAACCCCCAAATTTTCATCAGTTTTCTTTTCTTTTTTTCTATGAAACAGTACTAGTAGAGCAACAGTAGGCAGTTTGAGTTGAACTAAAAATGAATTGCACGAGGGTGGGGGTGCAAAGCCATGTCATGTTAGTTACTTGTGATGTGGACACCACATTAGCTACCTCTCAATTTTATCAATGTTTCATCATAGGGGACTTGAAAATGTTCAGAACCTGTGGTGATTATATTGCCTCCTTTTTCTTTTTCTCTTTTCGCATATAGTATTTGAAATTCATTTGTTGAAATTAAAAACAGATATTCTCTGGCTGAATCACATCATTTATCACGTTTCTTTGGCTTAAGCATGTTTTGTATATGATGATATTAATTAATATAGATTCATATCGAGTAAGTGCTGTAAATTTCATATATTACCAAGAATTTGCATTCTACGGACACGAATTTAAAACCTTTAGTTAAAGGATAGAAAAAGTTACCAATCAACCAAAACCAGCTTATTTCTTGTTATCCTTCACATTCAAATACCAACTTCTGTTTATCTTATATTCCAATTTTTAATTATGCTGATGTCAAAAAGAATTGCCTTTAGGAGTCGCTTTTACAAAATAGATGAAAACAAATCATAGAGTCCAATATACAGTTTTATTCCCCTGCTATTTGCTGGTGAAATATAATTCATTCACTAAAATACAGTTCACTGAAGAAAATGTGAGCATAATTAACTGTGAAAACCACTACATCAAAAACCGAGTACTATTACAGTAGTACTTTGCCCATGTTTCTGTGCTGAATTTGGTAAAGCTCTACTGAAAAACTTGCAAAACTAAAACTTATACAGGGAACGTGACTTAAATCCTATTCTTCGCTATTTTTTCGCACTCAGCGGCTGTCAAGTGTCTTATCCCATTCTCTTTCAACCATATTTCACCTCCTGCTAAACAATTCTGGAGCTGCTTCTTTCCCATTTTCAATAGCTTCAGACCTTCACTCAATTTGGGGAAGAAACCTTCAGGTCTTAAGCACCAAGCTCCGAACACCCCGAATAATACTGACAAATCATTGCTAAGCCTCTCAACTCCGCCGTCAGAAAACTTAGCATTGGTCATCAAAATACCATTAAAAATTAGCTTGTCCAGCCCAGGGGCTAAACTCCTCCAGACCCCAACAAAGTCCACTCGATTCAAACCTTCTTCAAGTATTGACATTTTTCCCTGCAGATAATCTAGTGCTCCAACGAAAGTCTGGGATACCATCCACCCTTCTTCACCCTTTTCCTGCCATTGCTTCTTGTTCTTTAGATAGTCTCTGCAGCAGACATCGAATCCCCTCAATACTACCGTAGACAGCTTCTCAACCCATCCTGTTCTAAATTCTTCCAACCTCTTAATTTCTTCATAAAGAATTCCATTTCCAGATGATTCCTCTGAACCAAAGTCATTTCCATCAGTAGATGTGTCCTGGTTCAGCCCCATCTCAAGAAAAAAAATATCCTCACACCATTCCTTTAAAATAGACTCGAAACAGCGTGCAGCATTTACAGATTTTGCAACTTTCATCAAAGCATCATTATCTGTCAAGGCAGTTAACCCTTCAGCTTCTTGGCACCTGAAAAGCAAACAACCCAAAAACCGGTGTATTATAGGTGCACCTGCCAATTTCAAAAATCTTGATCTCAACTCTATGCTAGGCAGTGATTGACAACGATCAATAACAGCCGAAAAACGCTGATGAAAGGCACTGGCAATTGCTGGAGACTTGTTGTCTTCTTGGGCAGATAGAACAGCCACTCCACGAACATCTATCGACCAACTTCTTTCGTTCTCAATCTCAGGTTTCAATTTATCAAATGCATCAGTAAGTTCTATATCAGCCCACAAGTCAAGCCAATCAGGCCTGTCAATAAATACAGAAAATGATGAAAGTTTCTCTAGTTTTGCATCTTCCTGCAAAGAAAGCAAGATACCCGAGTGTGAAGCAAGAGACTGAACTCGCTTATCAAATGCCATCATCTGATCAATAAGATGGAGCCAGGATATTCTAGCCTGCAAGTGCTTTTCACTTGTGCTCTCTTCCTCCAGCTGACTAACATACATGGGGAATATTTCTTTTGCCAAGTATGTCGATAGAGAAGTAACCATAGCAGAGATCCATTCTTCTCTGCAACTGTAACCTGACAGCATTGCCTCATCCACCAGTGGCTGCAGTAACTCGTCCATTGAATCAACATAATCCCGGGTCACCTTGTATACAAGGGCAAATATGTACTCTGGTTTATCAACCCATTTGGAGAAGTGGCGCTGAGATGCAACCGATATAGGATTAACAAGCTCTTCAATGGCCCAAAGTGGCTGGTGCAAGGCAATTTCTCTATTCTGTCCTTCGAGTTGACGAGATTTTCTTTGGCGCTGCAGTTCCTGCAGACTGCACAATGCTAGAAAACTATCACAATATTGCTGTTTAAGGTCCCCTTTCATTGTGAAAAGTGGGCTCTGGGCATCAGTTGACCATTTTGACTCTGGGCCCAAGGAGTTTAAAGTGGACAGAGGTGGTGGCCAGCCAAGGGAAGTCAGAAGGGATCTGTGATCTGCAATGGCCTGAGGTCTTAAAATGGCTAGAGCTCGATCAACTCTATGATCAACTGCAGACACAAGTCGTGTCCACTGAGGATGTGTTTTTGCTACTAATCTTAGTGTCTCTTCAGTTAACTTCAGTGTTCTAATGGCAACACTCCGCATCTCCTGAAAAACATGAGAAATTAGAGAAGGATGTGAACAGAATTGTTAAACAATATCAATTCTGTTCCAAAAGGACACTAACTTCTGAACTTTTTGTTGATGGTTCTCTCCTTAAAGTTCTCTTCACCGTGGACGAGACAGCATCTTCAATGTCACCAACCAAAGTATCAAGCTTCAATGCTGTCTCTGGAAATTACAATAAAGAGGTGGTTAGAGTGAAATATTTCCAGATCAAAATGAGTAAAGAGATAACCAAACTTGTTAGGCACAAAACAACTAATGTTGACAATTAAAAAACAGATTAAATACGATTGAACATGGGCATGCTGCCCCATGATCTGTAAGAAACCATATCTCTACATGTATACACCAGATCAAGAGCTACCCCCAATCTTAAGCTAGCTGTGATCAGAATAAGAATCCTCACTATTCATAACTCTCTTTTTTGGCCCATTTTGGTAATCTCATACAAAGGTTCTCTGTAACAATTTCCATCATGCTAAATTTTGTAAAATCATTACATCCATCTAACCTGAATCCCCACTTCTATGAAGAATAAAGATAGGTAAAGATCACTGAAAACAAACTCATAAGTCATAAATTAGGAAAACCTGAATAGCTTACAAGGAATTCATCATGTAGCAACCAGATCACAATTTATTGTCTCCTCAAAAAAATCTTACTTGTTCAAGTGCCACTAATATATGTCAAACTCACTGACACAAGCTTATCCAAATATAATTTTAAGTTTATGAGCAAAACTTGTCAGACCAAAAAGATGTGACAAACTTGAGGATTCCATCATAACCTTTTAAGGATTTAAAATAAAAGTTGAAGATGCCCTCCATTTTGTATAGAAAGATAAAGCTTTTAATCTTGGGACCATGAATGCAGAGCCTAGCAAGAATATGCATTAGCAACTAGGTTTGAAATAACTCAATAAGAAATGGAAGCACTTGTAGAGCTGGTATTGCCTTTTATCCAAAATCCACTACTTTGGACAGCACAAAACTATCCGAGTGTAGAAGGAAAAATAATAACTCAAGTATTCCAAATAAGCGCTGTTATATTCCTTTAGGAAGGACAATGCTGAAACTTGAAATAAACACGAGCAAATATCTTGTTGCTCTGACACATATGGCAAGCAGGTCAAATATTATTAAATTTAAAATATGAGCAAAACGTGACAGACAAAAATGTATGTGCTAAACTTGATGATGCCTGATTAGTTTTTACTGGTTTTGAAAAAATTGAATATGCCCACCATTTTGTAATGAATATAAAACCTATCATCTTGAGACCACGAATGCAGCCCAGCAAAAACTTGCATATAGGTTTAAACTAGATAAGAAATGACATTGCTTGCAGAGCATTACCTTCTATTAAAAATCCTCTGATTTTGACACCAGAAAACATTCCCAATTGTCGAAGAAAAAAAACTCAAATATTCCAAAGAACCGCTGCTATATCTCCTCCTTTAGGGAGGACAATGTTGAAACTTGAAACAAACATGAAAAAAATATCTTGATGTTCTGGCACAAAGACACCAAATGAAGTTTCTTTACAGATATTGATCCAGTGTAAAATGATACTAGCTTTTTTACCTTTTAAGAGACCTATGTCCAAGTGTTTGCATTGATCTCGGAGGTGCTTTTTTCATCCCCCCAAATAACTAGGTTAGTCAAAAACTGGTACAAGTTAAAAGAGAGTAATATATATATATATATA
>NC_028639.1:67613811-67617622 GCF_001406875.1 Solanum pennellii
TATATATATATATATATATATATATATATATATATATATACACACATGAACCTCTCTATCCATTCCTCCCTATGTGGATCCATTTCATTCTAGTGAAGGCATCTTCACTTCCACTATGAGAACTGTTCCAAACCATAGTCTATATTCAGCTGGCAGCCATTACCTCAACTTTATATCAAAAACTTCATGCACAGGCTAAGATATCATAATATAACATGTCATGTAGAGGATTTATAAAGCTGAGAAGTTGCACTGCTGAAACTTGATAGGGAGAAGCTATAAACAAACAAAAGTATTCATGGTTAAGGATATAGTATTCAGATGGACAACTTAAGAAGTTTGAGTAGCTCGTAGGACAACTTTTTTGAAATTGTTTTACCTTCAAGGCAGTTACTGTTCTCATAGTAAATATTTCCAACTTGACAGTCCTTCAGAATTTGAAGGAACAAAATTTTGAATATCTCCACTACAAGTATATGACAATAACAACTTAACACAATTCCAAACAAGTTGACTTCGTGTATATGGATCCTCACTAAGTGTCTGACTAACCATGTTGCCTTCATTAGCGCTCAACTTAGGCCAGTATTACACAAAATGAAATTAGAAATAAGAAGTATTAAAATTACTCTATATTTTCTACCGGCACATCAATCTTCGACAGTAGTAAAGACTCCACGAGAGCGTAGGACCTAAAATAGATGTACTAACATGAGCAAACATATCTCCAATTAATTGATATCGCCAATATAGATCTTTTTCTTCTATTGTGTCCTACTTTCACTAAACGTACATAAATTCGAAGAGATTATAGTTCTCAACAATTAGTCTATCAGGTAGGAAAATAACTAGTTACTCTTCATCAATATCCTATGGACTTGACTAAACGTGAAAAGAGGGTACCAAATAATGGCAGCAAGGCGCATCTAGTTTCCCTGCTACTTGAGCATCAAATTTCATATTTAATCTATAGAAAAGACATTACTTCTGAAAACAACTGCACTATACCAACACTTTTACCACAATTTCTTACTAATTCCTATGTGTTGGACCAGAATCAGAATATATTCAGGCCCTACCTCATTGAGTATGTTAAATCAGTCACAAGTTCTCCTAAGAGTCTGTTGTTAGTTTAGATTTTCTTTATTGAGGTACTTTACCTAAGTCTTCATCTTCATAATGTGAACCTGTATTGATTCATGTGCACCAAAACTTCAAGTTCTTAAGAGGTCAAAATCAGTTGCAGTACTAAGAATAACCTTTTGAATGTAGGTAACACTAAGACCAAATATCTTGCAAGATTAAATGAGTAACCTAATATATGCTATCTTAGTATTTTTCTATGGAATAAAAAAAGTTGGCATCCACTCACTAAAACAGGTAATATAGTCAGCTATGTTTTAGTATCTCGATATCTAAAGCTACTAACAAAAATTAATGCTTTTTTTTTTTAATGACTGTGGTGTCTGGGTTAGCTTTCGTGCTCCTCGACTAATTCAACTAACTGTGATTCCTTCTTGAAAATTTATTTTCCCTTTGGCATTCAACAAACACTTAGATACTCGGCCATCATAAATGTGTCTCAATATCATTTCATGGCTATAATGCCTAGAGACTTGGTAACATAAGCTGGCTTGATCTGCTGATAGCCTAGAAATATAAGATTGCAACAAGGTCTTGAACCGGTCATCCAACAATGTGGAAAATCGGTCAATGTAAACCTAGTTAGATAAAAGAACTAAAACTGAAATATCTCCTCGCACAGATGTACTTAGCTAAAGGCTATTGCTTCACTCCCCAATACATTTACAATATATTTCTTCCTTCTTGAACTCTGAATATACTTATTTGTTGTATCTTATTATTACATGGTCATCTATCTTTTTCCCACATTCTACATATACAATGGACAAGATAACAAGTTTTCCCATGTGAACTCACCTGCATACGTCCGCACAGTGTTAACCCTGGCAACCTCCTTAGCCAATGCCGGTAGTTCCTCTCCCAGTACCTTCCCTGATCCTCCATCTAGCAGACAAAGATGGATGTTTATAAGTAATTACACATAAGGAAATCAATTAAGAAAAACTTGGCAAGTAAAAAAAAAAAAAGTTGTACCTGGTGAAGAAGAGCAAGAAGCTGACTGAAGATCTCCTAATTTGGCATCTATGTCGCGAAGAAGAGCACCAGTTCGATCCGAATGGGAAGCGTGGTTGATCAGATAGTTCCGGAACTGTGTATTGAGATCCGAAAGGCTTTGATCGAGGACATGACACTGAGTTCGGAGCTCAGAAAGAAGAGCCGGAGCCTGTTCAAGGTCTTCTTTTTCGTTAAGCTTAGCGTTGAGAAAAGAAACGACCGAAACGGACAGAGATGATGGCGGAGGCAGAGTTTGAATTATCCGGTCCATCGTCAACTTGCAATGCAAATTGCAGTTAATGACTTTGAAACTTGAAATTCATTGAATTGATATGTACAACAGATCACAGAAAAGCCAAGTAGGTATCAAAATTCTGCTAATTTCCGCAACAGCTTACAGGAGTTACGCTCGATTAACAGCCGGAAAACGAAATTAACAAGAAGTTGAAGTCAACTGGAACACAACACAACGGGTCAAGAAGATACCTTGCTGATTATTCCGGCACCTTAGTCGTCGGAGATTACAGTAGAGCGGCGAGAATGTCCCTCTTTTCTTTGCGAAGGAGTTCTGGCTTTTGGGGAAGGGTAATTAACGATTGAGTCCCTGAATTATTGTGTTTCTCTAGTTTAGTACCTGTACTGTTCAAATAATCACATATTAAATTTTGATTAAACTAAATATGCAATTGTAGTCCATAAAACTAATAGTAGAAGAAAAAAAAGTGATAATTTAACTTCCGTTTATTTAAGATATCTTTTCTTGTATAATGTTTTTTCTTCTACTATTTATAAATAATTAGTTAAATGTTTAATTTCTGCTAATTTTAGGGACTAAAATATATATTTAATTTAATTAAAAGTTAAATGTGCTTAGCAACTAATAAAAGGATCAATACCAGAATAATGCAGATCATTCAGGTACCAAAATTGTTATGTTCCCTTGCAGAATAAACCTTAATTTGGATGCTGAAATGTGCTTTTAACATAAAGGGCAAAATTATCGAGATAAATGTTAAAAATACATTAAAATGATTTTTTTTTCCGTCTTTTAATATAAGGGCAAATTTATCGAAATAAATATTAAAAACACATCAAAACGATTCTCTTTTTTCCATGTGAAATCTTGAATTATTCTCTCTCATTTGAATGTGGTATAAAATTTTACCAAGATTCCAATATAAAATTATTCTATAATCCCTTTGTACTATATACAAAATTTAAAAAATTAAGAAAGAGTATTCAATCCTAAACTAAAAATATGTGTAATATATCAAAATATTTTTTAAATCTTATAATTTTAAGGGTACATGTTAATAACAGATAGTATTAAATAAATAGTATAAAATAATATTAGTATTTATTGTGTACTAATCCTAGTCCTATTAGGATTAGTACTCCTTAATCCTAGTCCTATTAAGATTAGTACTCCTTCCTATATCTCCGATATATACTCCCATGTATTCCCTTAACACTTTAATACAATCAATATTCCTTCATGGTATCAGAAGCCAGAAAACCTAGATCTTCTTTTCTCTAGGTTTTTTTTTCTCTCTTTAGGGCACCGATCATTCCCTCTCTTCTCTTGGGCGGCGGCAGCCATGACAACCGAGGTGGATCCTCTCGATTCACTTCCTTCTGGCGTTAAACTCCTTCTCAGGCATCTTCATGCCCT
>NC_028639.1:67618052-67637109 GCF_001406875.1 Solanum pennellii
TCCTGCTCTCTATTGTGACAACAAATCAACCATCTGTGTGGCCAAGAATTCCGTCCTACACACCAGAATGAAGCATGTTGATACCGATTGTCTCTTTGTTCGCGATGAAGTTCAGGCCGGCACCATGACTGTGCAGTATGTACCCACTGAAGAACAACCGGCTGATATTCTCACCAAGCCTCTCCCGAGCCGACAGCACGATTACCTCAGTTTCAAGCTTCCGTTCGCTTCCGCTCAGCTCAGCTTGAGGGGGGATAATAACAGATAGTATCAAATAAATAGTATAAAATAATATTAGTATTTACTGTGTACTAATCCTAGTCCTATTAGGATTAGTACTCCTTCCTATATCTCCTATATATATCTCCCATGTATTCCCTTAACACTTTAATACAATCAATATTCCTTCACATGTCAATAAAATATTGAGATTGAAGAGTTATCAAATATTAAAAAAAACGACTCATTTCAAAATATATTAAAAGTGAAAGTGAGACAATTAAATTGAGAAATGTTAAAAGTATTATCAAAAATAAAAATGCAACCAAATTTTAAATTCTTGCTGTATGACGGGTAATGTTCTTACTTGGTCTTTGTAGCTTTTGCATTGCGTAGTTATTTTATAAAACATAATTAATGGATCGGATGTATAGAAGAACGTTGGCAGGAGAGCTATGGGAACAAGGGATGTAATATCTTTTGCATTTTCGTAATCTTTTACGCATAAATTATACTGAATATATTATTATTTCGCATCGAACTATTCGAAAGAAACCTTACCTCATATATTACTTGTATTTTATTTCTTTACTGTTTATTGTAGGGCTGGTTTCTGAAAACTTTTTCAGTATCACTGTTGGAACTGACTGCACAAAGATTTCAACCTTTCCCTGCTTGGAAAAATGTTAGTAAATGTGTAGGGACACTTGTTTTAAGGGACACCCAAAATTAAAGGTACTCTAAAAAACAAAATGGGATCTCTGCTAGCTAACAGAATGGTACTTTGAACGACAAAACCTGTATCCAGCATGCTTCGTTGTCGAGTCAATTCCCTAAATGATCATTCATTTTAAAATATCATTTGTATTTCATTTATATTTTATTTAGGATCAAAATATAATTCAACTATCACTATTTTCCTCCAAATATACTTGACACTTTAAAATTATTACTCTCTCCTAATTGGCATGACATGTCATTAAAGTATTTTTTTAATAATAAACTAATTTAATTCATTGAACCTATTTAACTAAAATAATAATCATATTATTTTTAATCTATTAAGAATAAATTTTCATACTTAAATTTTTTATCATAATTAAACTTTTTGTTTTTTTATGTTATGAAGAATACATTTTTAAGATGTACTATAATTTTATCAATTTTGAATACTTATAAACACATACATTCAAAAAAATATTATTATACAAATCACTCATTAACGCTAATTACATCAATTAGTCATAACTTGTATAATAAATCAATAATATTAAAGGTCAATTAACCATTACAATAATATTAATTGTATATTTTGCAATTCATGCTTTCGATATTATTTTTTTTTGAAAAAAAAAAGAGAAGAAAGTGAATAATATTATATTTTTATCCAATTAGAAATACTAAATACATCAAAAGTCTCCTCAAATTCTAGTTGATATGCCCTGTCATAAAATAATCATTTCAAAAAAAATACTAGACCTATTTAATTCATCAAACTTATGTCTCTGAAGAAATATATAAATTAACGAGAATTTATGAAGATTATAAGAAAAATAATTTTAAAAAGTCTAATAAGTTTATATTTTGTCACCAAACAAAATTCAATGAAAAACCTCCGTGTGCATTTATTACCTGATAATTTTAAAATTCCTAACTAAATTATTTGAAAATTTTAAACAACTTTTTTAAATAAAAGTACTTAGATAAATTTGTAAGGTTGACAAAAAAATTGATAAGAAAGAGAAAATTATCATTTAACTTTTTTTAATTTTATTTTTTTATTCTTTTATTCTATATTATATTACATTATAACTTTTCATACAATAAAACATCAATAAATAAAATAATAATTAATTGAATTTATTTATTCAATTTGATAGTATACATATTATATGAGATTAATATACTGATAAATAAAGATCAAAATTTTATTTTCTATAAATATTATTCACTTACTATTTTCTTTTAGAAAAAGATATTGTAAGTATATATGAATTTCAAAGCACTCAAATAATTATTTTTTAATAATTAATCGACCTTTAATATTATTAACTTATTATACAATTTATGATTAATTGAATTAAATTATTGTTCATGAGTGATTTGTATATCAATATTTTTTGAATGTATGTGTCTTTAAGTATTTAAAATTGATGAGATTATAGTAGGTTTAAAACGCATTCTGCATGACATAAAAAATAAGAAGTTTACTTATGATAAATAATTTTAAGTATGAAAATTTATTCTTAATAAATTAATTTAAAAAATTTAAAATAATATGACCATTATTTTAGTTAAATGAGTTTAATGAATTAAATTAGTCTATTATTAAAAAAACTTTAATGACATGTCATGCCAACTAGGAGAGAGTGATGCTTTTGAATTGCCAAGTATATTTGAGAAAAATAGTGATAGTTGGGTGATATTTTGATCCTAAATGAAACATAAATAATATTTTAAGGCAATTCCCTTAACTTGAGTGACCATTTGGGGAATCGACTCCTCCACTGTTTCACTATATTATAGAGGGGACGTGAATTTGCAGAGGTGGTTTTTTTTTACAAAAAATAAAAATGAGTCGAGTTATTCCAACCTCATCACTTCAATTCAAGGGCACAACTGAGCAGGGCTCAGTCACCTGCTCGGTCACTTAGCCAACCGCCAGACAAGGATGCAAACCAGCTCCTTTAATAGAATATAGACAGACAACATTCAATGAAACAGCCACTACGGTAGATAAAGAAAAACAACACCAAAAATAAGAACACATTACAAAGCATCTATAAACACTTGTTTAAACCTTCTTAAACTCCATTAGACTCCTAGGGCGGGGCAAATTACATATATAACTTGCGCATTTGACTAATTCCACAACATATGTGTCGTCTCCCTCATCCCACACCATTGCAAGTGTCAGATAACTTTGTCCACAAAAAATACATGATAGACAAACTCTATCATAAAGCAGGATAAGAAATCAAAGGTGCATGTGACATTATAGCATATAAATGCCCATTAACAACAGCTCTAACACCATTCGCGGGGACACCATTCTGAGACAGAAGTGACGAACCACTATGGCATTTTATGAGCAGCATAATACAAGGCAAACAATAAGAATACATGACAAGACATATCTACCAAAAAAAATAAAATACATTATATTGCATGCATAAAATGCTAGAAAGGAGGAAATATAATACATAAGCTCAAAGTGAACAGCTTCACGGAAGAAAGAAAAACTGAAAATATATATGAAATTCAAATTATCAATTTACAACACTGATTCAATTCTGTTTGCAGTCATATATTTCAAATCTTCATGGCAAACTTGAACCTTACCTCTGCTTCAACTTATTGCTGTATGTCACTTCTACACATTATGAATTTTCCGCATTAACCAATCGACAATGATACAATTTGCCAGCCAAAAGATCAAAAAGTAAACAAGTGAGTTTGAGAATCTATATGATGAGAGGAGATCATACATATTTTGGTACACCTATCCAAAATAAGACACCTTAGCAACCCATCACTGCACAATTATAAACAAAACTTCCTGAATGTTTTCTCCCTAACAAATTCCAATTTGGTGCACCTTCTGTAGGTTCCCAAGAATTAATCTCAATGAATCGCCCATTTAACGCCCTCGGTCCTCCAATAACTATGAGCTGATCTCCACATGCCCTAAATGCTAGACCCCAACCATTCATAGAGGTCGCCTGTTCCGGCAATCTTCCTATAGTAATCCATAAGTTTCTTTGCTTATCATATTTCCAAACTTCATTTTCAGCATAATAAGCAGCATATAACTCATTCTTCACAACTGCTAAGAGTGGAGGTGCCTTAGCTATTGCAGGAGCATCATTGGCTACAGCTCCTCTGTTACGTGCTGGGAACATATCAGGTACCTCCGTCCAAGACCTTGCTTTGAAATCATACACTTCACCACAAGTAAGTACATTTGAATTGCCAACACCAACCCCACCAATTATATGGAACTTCCCATCCAAGAATACTCCAGAACACAATTTTCTTGGTTTATTCATGCTTGGCAGAGTCTCCCATGTTCCTGTTTCTGAATTATAAAGCTCAGCAGAGCTTAGTATATTGCCCCTTGAGTCACAACCGCCTGCTACAATTGCAATTTCCCCGAGGCTTCCAGAGCCAAAAAGGCACCTAGGTGTGTTTGTCTTCATACCCGATGACCATGAGTTGGTCAGGATGCTGTATTTGTAGATGACATGAGACTCTATTGCCTTTCCAAATACAAGAAGTTCAGTACCAACTGCCAGTGATTCCTTGTCAGAACACATGAAGCATTCATTTGATGTCATCGCCGGCAAATGCATCCACCTAGAGCGAATGGGATCAAAGGCCTCCCACTCAAGGAGGTTGCAAGAGAAATAAACCCAATGTTCTACAATACCCATTTGTCTCCTCAGCCTATACAGTTCTCCACTCTGAATTAAAGACCTAAAACTCTGGTTCAATGAAGCAATTGACCCATAATCTGACCTTGAGCAATGAAGCATGCAATTTACTGAAAGGTCTCGCCCAATTTGGTGGATTAAAGAGCTTGAATCAGAGTGAGTGCCACTATTCTGCTGCTTATCTGAGTGTTCTTCTTGACAGAGCGAAAGATCGTGAAGGCACTGCATGGCTTCTTCCTTCTCTTGGTCATCAAGCAGCTTGGATGACTTTCTCAAACCAGTGTCTGCTACATCCTCCAAAGGACGCTTTCCCTTTGAGTGTTCAATCACTTGGAAAGCATAGTATATCCACTTGCTCGCTTGCTCGCACGCACAAGGCAAGTCCCTTGAAACATGATATGATTCCTCCAACATGACGCTTGATATGCACAGGGGTCGGACAAACACACCTAACCTGCAAAACCAAAGCCAAAGATAATGTCCTTAAAAAATTATGCCAAATTATAAGATCAGAATTTAAATTTTGTAGATATTCCAGTAAGAATACCACATCTACAAGCACAACATCTTTCAATAGAGTGCAAACATGAATTGACTGAACAGTAATCTTTAATGTCTCCAAACACTAGACAAAGCAAGCATATAGTATTCCTACAGATATATAATAAGTGATCAACATAAAAACATGGAAGTAAAACCAAAAGAGTTATGGTCCTTCAAAACAAAGAAAAATACATGAAAGTGAATTCAAAAATTGTTCACAAAAACAATTATTAATGAGCTTAGACATCACTATTGGAGATCCTGGTCACTTAAAACCTAGTATAACTGAAGGCCATAACACTACAAAATGCAAGGGCATAGAATCAGCAGGTTTTACTCCTTTAGGACATCGAATTAGGGGATTCTGTGGGAAGAGAAAAGGGTAAAGGAATTACCACCATGGATGAGTTTGGATTCATTGAGAAAGAAAGACAGAAAACATAACCACCTATCATGAGTTTTCTTACTGTGTAAACACTTGTAACTGCTACAAACAGTTTTCAATGGGAAATTTTTCCAAACATGTGATGCAGGATGCTTCCATGAGAAGCTTTTCCCTACTTTGGCAAATATATTCCACACCAGATAAACTTCCTCTCCCCATTTGCCTCTTGTTTTCTCAATGTAACTACTTTCTTGCATTGGATTATCAACAGATTGAATTCAGGTAACACATATCCTCCATGACTCAGAGCTATTTAACTCAACAATTCACAATGCAAGCATATAACACAGAAAAGATGATGTATTTATCAACATAAAGTTGTAAATTAAGACATTCTCTGGTTAAAACACTTCCCCATTTCACAGTTTGTGGAAGTATTTGAATGTTCTTACAACTTGAAACATCCAACTAAAGAGATCTCCGACTAAATGATAAAACTTCATTTGATTTTCTTACAAGCTAATTATTCAAGTATCAGCCGCCAGCGGGCTCCAAACAATTTTTAAAATTACAAGAGAAAGATAACGCCTTAGAATAACAAATTCCTTTAAAAAATCTAACTTTGAAAGTTGTGAACATTGATTAATAACCTGAGCACTTTTTCCCCTTCAATTTAGAATAAAAACTAGATTTTTGTGAATAAATTTAACTTGAAATCTCAAAGTAAGAAGGGTTTAAACTTTAAAAGTGGACGCAAATTATCCTTATCCTGATAGATAAGGCTCCACAGTTATATCAAGGAAAATAAACCCATCTTACTCAATTGAAACTAAAAAGCAAATGATTCTATCTAGAAAGCAGCAAATAGACCTAACAGCAGCAATTCATGATAAAAAATCAGGCGAATTTCTGGGTTTTCAAGCCTACCAACTTGCAGAATCAACAAAAACTTCATACAGATACAATAGCAAAAGAATTGGAACCCAGAAAGTTCAACATATAAAAATGGAAGCAAGAGATAAAGGAACTTACTGAGTTTTGCAAAAGGAAAGAAAAAAAAAACAAAGTGGAGAGGAATGAATTAGTTAGAAACCCATGAAACTAATTAATGTAAAGCAGTAAACAGCATATGTATTTATCAAGTTTCAGTGGGCAAGTTTTGTGGGTAAAGACAATTTTGCTTTGAGGACCCTTCCGTTTCGAATCTCAGATACAGACAGCTGTTCACTCACTCACTCACTATTTTATTCTCATTTCTCTCAGACAGACAGAGAGAAATTGGAATTTGCAAAGGAGATGAATTGATAGTGGCTGGTTTGAGTTTCGACGAATAGATTAGATTGTTTCTCTCTTAATCGAGTCTGAATTTTAATAATAGTAAATTTTTAATATAAATATTTCATAGTTAGTGAGTGAGAAATAAAAAGAAGATAATTATCGCTATTTTTTTTATTTTTTTTCTTGTGTTGGATTGATTAATAATAGCTGAATTTATTATAATAAAGAAAATAATTCAAAGGACATTTAACGGAAAAGAGGTGGTGGTGGCGGTGGGTGGGACCAGTAACGGCGGAGCAAGAAAGTGACGGTATGTTCACTGGTAACGGCCGTTTGTGAACGTGTAATGTTGTTCGCACGCGTAACGCTCTTTACCTTTTCTCCAGGGATTTTTTTTTGTATAAGAGGGTGTTTCCCGTTTCTCTCCGCTATTTATTGCTTTGTTCCCTTTTTTAATCTCTGTTTTAATTTATCTGATTCGATTTAATACTAAATTTAAAATAAGTATAAATATTTAAATTTTAAACTTGTTAAAATATTTGTTCATTTGGTGTTGTTATAATATGTAAAATCTAACATTAAAGAGTTGTTAAAAAAGAAAAAAAATTATTTATAATTTTTTGGTTTGGCAAATTATGTTTGCTAGTTAAATATATAAAGAAATATACATTATTAACCATCTATGTCAGTTTCAATTATTAGCTAGGTGTACTAGGTAGTGAGTCAATATTTTTAAAAAATTATAACATTTTTTATTTTGATATAGTATCATTATGTAGAGTATTAAATTTTTTTTGGAACTCCAGGATAATCTGCAGTCACTACAATCTCTGCCACAACTTCTTTCTTAATGTGTGCAAACCACGCAGGAAATGTAAATAGCACTAGGCAAGCCTTATGCGACAGGTTCGACTCAGAAGACATTGAGGAGAAATCGATCCCGAGTCATCCGTGTGAATAACCACCCTCCAAACCAACTAAGCATCCCGAAGGACTAGAGCATCAAATTTGATATGATCAAATTATGAAAAGAAAAAATATAATTAGAACTTTTATATATAATCCTTTTAGCTCAACTAAAGTAACTGTTGAAGTTGATAAGATTATGAAGGAGTTAGTTATAGTTAGTTAGCTTTCCGTTATAGTTAACAGCTTTGTTTAGTTAGTTAATTTTCTGTTAAAAGTTCTGTTAGTGTTAGATATTTTTTTCTTCAATCTTCAATTGTATAAATATGACTACTACATGTAGTTCATAACACTTTTTTCTTCTCTTTCAATCTGAGAAATGGTTCTCTCTATCTTCAGCTTTGTGTTCAGTTGCAGCCACCGTTAATGGTGGTTTATCATGACTTTGAGCTTCAACATGGTATCAGAGCCTTCGTTCGATCACTTCTTCTTGTCTTCGTCTCTGTTCGACTTGTGAAGATCTCGAATCTCTCTGTTTGTTTTTCATCTCTGTTCTTCTTGTGAAGATTGAATCTATCAAGTTTACCTGTTTTCTTTCTGATTTCAGCTGTTCTCTATTGCCTTCTTACACATTTTCATCCCTTCTTTTGTTAATTGATTTTGTTGCACTACAATGGTAGAAGTGACTAATCTAGAAGTAACTAAGGGAATTGAGATAGGAAGTGTGCTGTACCTACATCCATCAGACAATCCAGGTGCACCTCTTGTACCAGTTGTTTTCGACGGAATTGGTTATCGAACCTGGAAAAGAGGCATGATCAGGTCTTTATCAGTTAAAAATAAATTGGGGTTCATTAATGGAGATTCTAAGAAACCACTTCCTACAAATCCAAACTACAAACAATGGGAGAGGTGTGATAATATGGTTACATCTTGGATTTTAAACTCATTAAGTCGAGATATTGCTGATAGTGTAGCATATGTTGATAGTGCTTTGGAATTATGGACTGATTTGGAGGATCGTTATGATCAAACCAATGGTGCCAAGTTATATCAAATTCAGAAAGAAATCAATGATCTCATTCAAGGGGTTATGGATGTCACAGCTTACTACACCAAGATGAAGAAACTTTGGGAAGAACTGAGTGGTTTATGCATCAAAACTCACTGCAATTGTACATGTAGCTGTGGAGCAAAGGATATGATGCACAAGGTTGAACAGGATAGATGATTAATTCAGTTTCTTATGGGTCTTAATGAGGTCTATACAACGATTAGAGGGAACATTTTGATGATGAATCCAATGCCATCTGTGGCACAAGCTTTTGCCCTGTTGATACAAGAGGAGAAACAAAGAGAGTTTAAGACAAACAATCAATCCTTTGCTGAAACTAGTTCTCTTGTTGCTACTTCTTCAGGTACTTCAGGCACTTCTGGTAATCCAAAAGGCCAAAATTTCCAGACGAATTATTCATCTACTTCTTCAAATCATAGAGGGTGACCATATTGTGAACACTGCAGGAGACCAGGACATTTTAAAGCAAAATGTTATCAGTTGCATGGATATCCACAGAACAATAATAGATCTCAAAGACCTCAATCTAATGGACAGCAAGGCTATAATCAATTTCAGAGACAACAACAATATGAAAATCCTAGTTCTAATCAGCCATACAGAAACAATAACAAAGGAAAAGGTGTAGCAGCTAATTCTGTAATGTCATGTGATTCTAATGTGGAACAAGGCTGTAATTCTGGGGGTCAAGCCACCAGTCAAGATATTGGCATCTCAAAGGAACAGTATGGACAACTTGCCTACCTGCTTCAACAATTTCAGGCAGAAAATTCAAGTAACATGCAAGCAACAAATCCTGCTGTGAATTTTGCAGGTATCATTACATGCACTTCATCTATAGCTTTTGACAAACTATCATGTGAATGTTATAAGGCTAAAACTGACTTGTGGATCTTAGATTCAGGTGCATCACACCATATGACCTTTAACAAACTTCACCTCACCAACATTCTACCTTTACCTGAACCTGTTTTAGTCAGATTACCTAATGGCTATAAAGTCAAGGTCACAGAAGTTGGAAATGTGCAAATAACTTCACAGATCACATTGTACAATGTCTTATTCATTCCTTCTTTCAAATACAACTTGATATCAATTAATTCTCTAACTCTACATCTTAAATGTGTTGTTTCTTTCTCTAACACATCTTGTCTGTTGCAGGCCCCTTCACTGAAGAGGCCTCTGGAAATTGGTAAAGCTCATGATGGCTTGTATCTTCTTTTCTCAGATTGTTTACAAAAGAGCAAGAATTTCATTTCATCTACCACATGTCTTTCACTTCATAAAACTGATAGGTTACATAGTCAATGTATTTCTCATTCATGTTTGCCTCATCAAAATGTTTCTGTAATGAACAGTTCATCTAATGACAAGAAAACTGTTTTTGTTGGTAGCAATGTTGTCATCCCTGGTGATAGTGCAGACTTGTTGTGGCATCATAGACTTGGTCATGTTCCTTTTGTTAAAATGAAGAATATATCCTCCATACCTATGAATTTTTCACACAAACAACCTTTCATTTGTCCAATCTGCCCAATGGCAAGACAAACAAGACTACCTTTTCCACAGAACACTAGTAGAAGCACTGCCATTTTTTACTTAGTCCATGTTGATTTATGGGGGCCATATCAAACACCCACACATGACAATTTTAGATTTTTCCTTACTTTGGTAGATGATTTCAGTAGGTCTACTTGGACACATCTGTTGAGTCATAAAAGTAATGCCTTACATGTTATTAAAACATTCACTAATATAGTTGAAAATCAGTTCAAAACTACCATTAAGGTGATCAGATCCGATAATGGACTTGAATTTACCAATGCTGAGTCTATCCAATTCTTTCAATCCAAAGGTATTGTTCACCAAAAATCCTGTCCATGCACACCTGAACAGAATGGTGTGGTAGAAAGAAAACATAAGTATATTCTTGAAACAGCCAGTGCACTTCTTTTCCAGTCCAAACTTCCTACAAAGTACTGGGGAGAGTGCATTTTGACAGCTACTTATATCATTAATAGACTTCCATCTGCACCTTTAAACAACAAATGTCCATATGAAGTTTTGCATGGCTTAAAACCTTTTTACTCACATTTAAGAAGTTTTGGCTGCTTGTGTTATCCAACCTTCCCTAAAGTTCAAAGATCAAAATTTGATCCTAGAACTTCTCCACATGTCTTTGTGGGATATCCATCTGATATAAAAGGATACAAGGTCATGAGTCTAGCCACTAAAAGATTGTATGTCTCCAGGGATGTTATTTTTCATGAAAACATTTTCCCTTTTGCAATGAATAAAGATCCTACTTTCTTTCCTTTTTCTTCTCCTACTCATTGTTTTACTGATCAATATGA
The DNA here is from genome assembly GCF_001406875.1 of Solanum pennellii. Taxonomy (NCBI): domain Eukaryota; kingdom Viridiplantae; phylum Streptophyta; class Magnoliopsida; order Solanales; family Solanaceae; genus Solanum; species Solanum pennellii. Next base: position 67,629,246 of record NC_028639.1, read on the forward strand.
TTGTACTACTTCTAATCCATCCTTTGACTCTAATGTACAGTGTGATTCTGAGATGTCAAATGACACAAATCCTCCTTCATCTCCTGACTTTTCTAGTCCACAATCTGTTCCCTCAACTTCAACAACACCTTGTCAACCTGATATAGCAACCAGAAAGTCTCACAGAACTCACAAATTGCCCACATACCTGTCAGATTATGTTCACTCTATACCTATTTCACAACCTACAGAAAACCACACATTAACTCCTACCTCATTGACTGCATGTTTTTCTTCTAAACACCATATATCTTCTGCAGAATTGGATCCAAAAAGTCAAGTTTTTGCTTTAAATATTACTCATGACTGTGAGCCATCTAGCTATGCAGAAGCTGCTCTTGATCCTGCATGGCAAACAGCCATGACTCAGGAATTTGCTGCTTTACATGATAATAATACTTGGTCCCTTACTCCTTTACCTAATGGAAAGAAAGCTATTGGTTGTCGATGGGTGTATAAAATCAAACACAAGGCTGATGGAAGTGTGGAAAGATACAAAGCAAGACTAGTGGTTAAAGGGTACACTCAACATCTTGGCATAGACTATACAGAAACCTTTTCCCCAGTTGTTAAGATGACAACTGTTAGAGCCTTGATTGCCATAGCTACAAAGAAACAATGGAATATTTACCAACTTGATGTCAATAATGCTTTCCTCCATGGAGATTTGAATGAGGAAGTTTATATGGATGTACCTCCTGGTCTTGCTGTATCATAAACAGGGCTAGTGTGTAAACTATACAAGTCCTTATATGGTCTAAAACAAGCGAGCAGACAATGGTATGAGAAGCTAACTGCAGCTTTGAGTTCAAGGGGCTATACTCACTCCTTATATGATTATTCATTGTTCTATAGGAAAAGGGGTTCTTCTACTGTGTTTTTAGGTGTTTATGTAGATGATATCATCCTCAAAGGAACTGATTCTGAAGAAATTGTTAGTCTCAAAAATTTTCTTCATGATCAGTTCAAGATCAAGGATCTTGGTAGACTGCATTATTTCTTGGGATTGGAAATTTTATATAAAGATGATGGAGTTATCATATCCCAGAGGAAATTTGTTCATGATCTTCTCAAGGAATTCCATTGTGATAATCTAACTTCCATGACTTCACCATTGGATCCTAATGCTAAACTTAAAGCTCATGAGGGCAAGTTATTAAGTGATCCTACCTTGTATAGGAAGCTGGTAGGGAAACTGAATTTTCTCACTCACACCAGACATGATATTGCCTATGGAGTTCAACATTTAAGTCAATACATGCAAGATCCCAGAGAACCTCATCTTCAAGCTGCATTTCACATGTTGAGATATTTCAAAAATGATCCTACTCTTGGCATTTTTATGTCATCTTCTGCTGATTTTGAGGTTCAGGCTTTTTGTGACTCAGATTGGGCATCATGCCCTGACTCTAGAAAATCTGTTAGTGGTTACATTGTCCTACTGGGGAATAGTCCAATTAGCTGGAAATCTAAGAAGCAGGAGACCATTTCATTATCCTCTGCAAAAGCTGAGTACAGATCATTGCGAAAGGTGGTTCGAGAACTAGTTTGGTTGCATAGATTGTTCACTGAATTGACTGTTCCTCCTACTGGTCCTTTTCCAGTATATTGTGATAGTCAGGCTGCACTGCATATAGCCAAGAATCCAGTTTTTCACGAGCGAACCAAACACATAGAAGTTGACTGTCATTTTGTGAGGTCCAAACTTCATGAAGGTTTAATTTCATTACATCACATTAGCACAGTTGATCAATTGGCAGATATACTCACAAAGGCTCTCACAGGAATCAAACATTCTGCTATGATGGACAAGTTGGCTGTGTTTACTACACCTCCAACTTGAGGGGGGGTGTTGAAGTTGATAAGATTATGAAGGAGTTAGTTATAGTTAGTTAGCTTTCCGTTATAGTTAACAGCTTTGTTTAGTTAGTTAATTTTCTGTTAAAGTTCTGTTAGTGTTAGATATTTTTTTCTTCAATCTTCAATTGTATAAATATGACTACTACATGTTGTTCATAACACTTTTTTCTTCTCTTTCAATCTGAGAAATGGTTCTCTCTATCTTCAGCTTTGTGTTCAGTTGCAGCCACCATTAATGGTGGTTTATCATGACTTTGAGCTTCAACAGTAACTATTAACTCAAATCATTTTAACTGAAGTCATTTTAATCTATCTTAATTTCAGTTCACCTATCATTCGATCAATCATAGCTTCTAAAGTGAGAGGCCGAGGTAGAACCCCACATACAAATTCAATTTGCTTAAGTTAAGCGACATATAGTTTCTTCTTCTACGTAGTAAAATAAAAAATACACTAAGCTTGACAAAAGGGAAGTGAAAAATACAACTTTTTGTGTTGAAATGGAAACAAACTACATCAGTTGGTTTCATATGACATAAATATTAAATTAGAAAGAATGATAATAGTTGAATACAAATGAATTTTGTAGTATTATAAAGTTTAGGAAAAATTTTGCATTATGATATGAGTAGTAAATGATAGGGTCCAGATTCCACATGTTAGCTGACATTATATTTTACAGATATGGGCATAAATTGTAATAATAGTTGTACTACTATTTTTTGGGTTATTTTACCAAACATGGTAATGTCCTCATTTCTCTGAAATTAACAGTTGTTCCCCACTTTTTTCTATATCATATATATCTCTAATAATAACTAACTCATCAACAAGGACAAATTTTGATCTTAGCCACAACCCACTACTAGTATTGTGTCGTCTTACCATTATAACTAATTTAAGACATCGAAATTCTATCAACAGGGCTCGGTGCAGTAGAAAGTTTTCGAAATCGATCAAAACTATTATCGTAGAATGATAAATATTTATTTATTCTTAATCAAAAGGGAGTCTCGGGTTCGAGTCTCCTTATATACAGAGTCACCTTCGTTAGATAGCGCTTTATTCTCTTTCCAGCGCGAATTCAAATTTAATTGAGACTCAATATGAGTACCATACACCAAATGAAAAAAAATAAAATCAAATCAAAATTGAGCTTTGTGTACGAAATCGACTTTTTGATCGAATTGGATTTTTAACTAGTATATTTGGCGGTGTTTCGTAAAATTTTTGGGAGAAAATAAGTTTTGGGAAGAGTAGTAGGAACTATTTTTTAAAAGCTAAATAAAATAGGTTTTTTCTATAGGTCTTTTTTTTAAAAAGAACTTTAAGAAAAATATTTTTCTGTTTAGAAGCACTTGTAAAAAAGAAAAACTTGATGAAACTTCAATTATTGCTTAAAAGTGTTTTTAAAATTTATTTATTAAATATTTAACTGTTTCTCAACAAAACTGCTTTTTAAGAAAAAATCTATTTTCTAAATAACCCAATATTAAAGTTTGTCCAAACAATTAATTTTTTCTCTTTTGTAGTATTTCCATAGTGGAATTATATAGCATATGTGAAAAGAATAAAACCTTTGGTAACTATTCTTTTTCAGTTTTCCTAACATTTCTTGCGAAAAACAAGTAATCGCTAGATCGCAACAATAAAAGAGTTCATTTATCTCATAAAATTTTAAAAAAAAATTAAATTGTCATTAAAAAAGAATATTGATTACACTACGGGAAACTGGTTAATCTCCTAAACTACTAGTGTACGGCTATATGCATTGAATTTCTTCACCAGCCTATATAGTGGCAAGATTCATTTATGTTTTTTAGATCACTATTAAATAATATCTTCCAAAAAAATAATGTATATAGTACATATTTTTAAGTGGAATCAAGAGATATATTCTTTCAAGATACTAAAATGTTGTATTAAATAAATAAATAAACAATGTTCATTTATATATACTCCTTAAAAGAAGAAATAAAGGTTTTCAAGTTTTTAACGGCACTTAAAAACATGTTTTTTCAAGTGCTTTAGACTTTAAAGAGCTAATTATGTACACTATATTTGTTGTTATGCAAAAAGCCAATCACTAAATAATAATTTAATTAGAAATCTTGCCAAAAGGTTGTCCTCATCTATGATATGTTAATCTGAGTGGTTAATCAAATGATTAAATCTGATTAGTTTAATTAATAAAAAGATAGTTTCTTTATGGAGTATTACCAGTTTCTGACACTTCAGTCACTTAGCTAATTATTGTTATTTAATTTAATGAATGGTGTCAAATGAACACCTAAAAAGGTGGAGGATGACCATCTGTGATCTCTTCTCGATGTCATTTTAATCGAGTTGTTACATAGAATTTAAACAGTGTGATTTATATTTGTTACATGGTTTGCAGAGTATTTTCTTAATAGATAGAGATTATAGTGAATGTTGGTAAAATTATACATAAATTAGAAATAGAATTTGTCACGATAAAGAAGATATATGTATAATCTGTCTTGATTTTATAGATAGTTCTAAAGAATCACAACCGAAGCAACATAATAGTCTGAGAGGACACAAAAAAGCTGAAGAAGCGAGTTTAAATGTAAAAATAAAATAAAAATATAAAAATTGAACGTACGAAGTTAAATATAAAAGTAAATTCCTGAATTCCAAGGGTGATAAGTAGGTGAAACTAAGATTTTTTTTGTTATTTATACTCCCTCCGCTCAATAATAGTTGTCCAGTAAACTATTTGGGATGTCCAACAATACTTGTCCACTTTATAAAATTAATGAATAATATTAAATGTTTTTATGCTTAAATTATGTTACCCTCCTAATTTTAACTGAGTTATATCAATCTTTGCCATATAAAGGTATGAACAAGGCTAGACCGCGAATCAATCTGGCCCATTGAAGTGTGGCCCTTCCAGGTTGAGGTCGAGTTAGTACTTTAATGAGTAAAGCCATAGTTTAGTTGATTGGATTAAGGGGCGGGTTGGGTGAGAGAAATGGGTGTTCGGCCTAACCCTCAACCCATTAAGAAAAGGTAAAATTATTTGGGTGAGTATTTTTTAATAAGTAGTTATTGTTCTTAGTGATATATTTTATTTAATATCTTTTGTAGTAACACTATGATAAGTATGCATTATGTAAAAAGTGAATTATGCATGTACTATTAGTGTTTTAAAATATATTATGTTTGTTTGGTAAGAAATTGATACAATGTGTTATAAGTGTTATAAAGTGTGTGATAAATATATTATCCATCAATAAAATTTATATTATATGTGTAATATGTATTATAAACTATTCTAAGGATTTCTTTGGTCAGAAATATATTTGGGAAAAATTGGGAACTAGTGTTGGCCATATATTTTGTTATTACTTGGGAAACATTCCAAGCTCTAAAAAACTAGAATTTGTTCTAGTGTTTGAAATTTTTCAAAAATTATCCCAAATTTTATATTTTATAAAACTATTGTATATCATTTATAATTTTGGACTAGATTTCATTCCTAGTTTTTGTACAAAAATTATACCATTATATACATATTTAATACAAATTTTATCCAAGTTTGTTCTTTGGAATCATTTCTAATTCCACGTAGTAATATACTTCTTTTTTTTTACAAATCATTGATATTTTCCTTTTATTTTTTTCCTCTTCTTTTTTATTTTTTAAAAAAATTCATATTAGTTATGCTTGTTGTCATGGTTTTCACGTAACATTTTCATTATAAAATGATAGTATGAATTTATGGGTATTATAAGTCATTTTTAAAACTTATGAACGTACATCATAATTTTTTTTTAAATAAAATATTTCTCCTAAAATCTTTGATTAAACATATGGTTAAACTTCATGAAAAATGACTTGCGAAAAATATTTAAAAATATATACTCAAACGCTAACATATATATATATGTAAATTTTCCTCAAGAACTAGGTTAGCCGTCTTCTTTTAATATATTGACATAAATTACGAAAAAGCATTTTAATATTGAAGTTTATCATTTCATTTTAAAATATATATATTGGAAGATTCAATTTTCATACGAATTTGAGGACAATGTAAATTGAAAAGAATAGGGTAACTTTCACATATAGCAAACAAAAAATTCATATTTGTATGTTATAGCAAAATTTGCATAATTGCGCTCCATAGCAAACATAAAACTGTATAATTTGCTATATATATACAATTGTATAATTCGCTGGCCTAAATTGTATAATTCGCTGGCCTATTTCGCTGCAATTGTATAATTCGCTATCCTATTTCAATGTGATTGTATAATGCACAATTGTATAATTTGCTGCCTATTTAGTTGCAATATTTTTACAAAATTTGCTTTGCATACAGTTGAATCGAATTAAAATGTATGTATATTGCATAATTATAAGTGTATAGCAAGAAGATATATGTTTTTCTCTCGCTTTATACAAAAACAGAAACACAATATATATACACTTCTGTTGTATAAAGCTAGAGAAAATTGTATTTAACTGCAATTGTATAATTTGCAATTGTATAATTCGTTGGTCTTTTTCTCTGCAATATTTGAAGTAAAATGTTTGTAAAATGTATAATTAAGTGTATAACACGAAGATATATATTTTTGCATGTGTATATACACTTTTCTCTCTCTTTATACAAAACAGAAACAGAATTATACACTTCTGTGTATAAAGCGAGAGAAGCGAGCGAGAATGGAGAGTGGCGAGCGAGATTTCTGGGAGAGAGACGCTGGCAAATTTTAGCTAACGTTTGCTATGAAGCACAATTAAATCAAACCCTAACTATTCCATTTATTTTAAGTTATTAGTTTGCTATTATATACAATTTTTCCAAAAGAATAAAGGTATGGAATAGTATTTCTGACTCTTTTCCCTTTAATTTATAAATCTAAAGGGAAAAAAAGGAAAAAGAAAAAGACTTTTCGAAGTCACGTGAGATTCATGAGAAGTAAAAGGGCAAAGTTGTAAAACAAATTGAAAAATGCCAAAACGGTTCAACGGCGTCGTACCGTCCCTGTTTTTCAGCGATCAAACCAGTGCTGGAGTTTTTTCAACGACAGAGCAAAGAGGGAGAGAGGGTTTAATGGGCAAAACCGATTTGATTGCAAATTTTCAAATTCCTTGATTTTGATCTATTTTGTTGTTCCAGATTCTGGATCGTTGCTTGAAATTCGAATAGAGTTGAGTTGATTAGTAAGGGGAGATGGTGCTGGTTTTAGCCTTGGGAGATCTTCACATCCCGCATAGGGCGGCTGATCTTCCTGCAAAGTTTAAGTCTATGCTTGTTCCTGGAAAGATCCAACATGTAATCTGTACTGGTAACCTATGCATCAAAGTGAGTGTTCGTTTTTTCTTGCTTTATATTAATCGAAATTTGTATTAGTTTTTCGGATTAGATCGTTAAAACTAATCGGTAGTATGAATTAGAGATTTATGCTAATTTGATGGGTTATTGCTTGTTTGCCAATCTGCTAATTAAACTTTGATGGAGAGATTGAGCGGCTTCTATGCTAGATTAGTTATGTTCCATAGAGTGAGATTTTCCTTTGAAGAAGCTAAAACCCTAGGATGAATTTTCTTCGTTTGCATTTTTTGCCCTCTATTGAAAGTTGACAGACATTGGAGAAGACTGTTGAATTTGCTTCAGATTTGTATCATCAATATACATTTTATAAAACTAAGTGCAACAGTTGTTTAATGTTGGGTACTCTTTTCCGATATTATTGCAAGCATTAGGATAAGTATGTCTAGAGAGGATATGTGTGAAATTAGGTCTTAGGCCTAACTCACTGTGACAACCCCCTCGGGATCCACATACTCAGGTATTGTCTCTGCCATGGGCGGCCATTCGCTCTTTTAATCCCCTCTTATTGGCATGCAGCCTCAAGGGAGAATCGAACCCGTGACCTATGGCTCCTTTACATCCCTCCCAAGGAGATCGCCTCTTACCAATTGATCT
>NC_028639.1:67637958-67676161 GCF_001406875.1 Solanum pennellii
ACTCACACCCCAAAAGCTAGCTCAAAGGGAGGAGGATTGCCCAAGCCTTATAAGGAGTCCACCCATCTCATTAATCACCGATGTGGGACTTTTGTCATTCTTTAACACCCCACCTCACGCCTAGTGCTTAGCAACTGGTGCGTGGACAATTTTAATTTTGGGGACCCCAACATCGGGTGAGACGGGTCCTGCTCTGATACCATGTGAAATTAGGTCTTAGGCCTAACTCACACCCCAAAAGCTAGCTCAAAGGGAGGAGGATTGCCCAAGCCTTATAAGGAGTCCACCCATCTCATTAATCACCGATGTGGGACTTTTGTCATTCTTTAACAATATGTTTCTTTCAGCAGAAGAAGATTTGGTTTCTTTTCCAACTAAGAAATCAGATTGAGTAACATGTGGACTTCTAAATAACAGAAAATTTGGAAGCTATGAAAGGGAATGTTAGATAGGTTATTTCAACCAGAGATGGGTGCGTCTTGAGTAACTCTCTCGGAAGAAAGCATGTAAGGGTGTTGTGAATGGCTTTAGATAATCAAGCGATTAGAGAAGAACATATAATGTTCTTTATATTTCGCCCAAGGCACTGAGTTAAGGTTTCTTTTCCTGAGGAAATGAAAGAATTCATGGTGGTAATAATCAACAAATTTGAAGAATTAATTGCTGGATAGGAAATTTCTCCCACTTATATGCCACCAACTATAACACAAGTGGAAAGGTTGCATCTCTTATTACCTATTCATGTTTATTATTTAGTTATTTTCTTTTATAAGTTACCTGATGATGTATACTATTTCTTGTATGTAAAATCTTTTTACATGAGGTGTTATTTGTAGGGTAGTTGTTTAAACTCACTTTTCCCATGTCACGGTTGGATATAAATATGACTGGAATTTTTTAATTGAATAAACCTCTAGAAGTAATTCTTTTACATTTTGCTTGGTTTGACTTGGTTTTTCTCCTTCATAAATTCTATTTCCAATAGTTTGACATTAGTAATTTCGTGCATATACTTCCTGGTTGTTGCTTACTTATCAATCGTAAAACTGGCGTTGTTTTATACTGTCCCAAACCTTATACTTCCTTTTTGATTAGGCTATTCAAATTTCAAAATCAAGAAATACAAAAGAACTGTTCTGTAAGTCATTTGATAGTTCTAGTTCCCTTTGCCCTCTCTTCTGCATAACCTCAACTTTTAAGGTTGAGCTTTGTAGTTGCTTATACATGAGGGAAAAAATATTTTATGTTGTTTGCTTTTTTTAATTTTTTTGAGAAAAGGTAACCTTGTATTCACACCAAAAAATGATATTCTCCTATTAGAAGCTGTAGTTGAATGAGAGAGGTGACATTATCCGTCCCGATGTTGTCAAAGGCTTTAATGAAAAGCACATAATAGTGCCAGAGCACATTGGATTTTCGAATGCTACGCGCAACCAAGGGTAGCACTTTGATGAAGAAAACTACTTAAAAGAAGAATTGCATATGATGTATAATTTAGGTAGAGGAATTGAAATAACTGCAATTAAGTAAATTATATGAAAATCGCATTTAAACGCCATCTTAAATTTTAGAATCAGTTTCAAAGACGCAACTTTAGATTTCTAATTGTGATCTGGTCACTCTTCTTATTCTACAGATTTCTACTTTCCTATTCATAATCTTTAACTTTTTCATCTTTTATTGCTCAAGAGTTGATATAGAGTTTGCCGATTATATTTATTTTTGAGTGTCGTCTTTTTTAAGACAAAGCTCATGGATTAGTCCTCAGTTATTTATTCAAAATACGTTTTTCGAACAATTTAAAAGACAGTTGCTGGGCTAGTTTTTCCTAAGATCCACTCCTGAAAGCCTTGGTGTCTCAACTGAAGTGCTGTCTAAGCGAGGGGAAGCGCACTGTCTGCAGCATACCTGACTTCATTGCCTAAGCATGCTTGAACCACGCCTTTAACAACACCGTTCTATCCTGTGCACCTGGAGAGAAAAATTGGAGATGCAAATTGTCAGTTCTGTGTTATGAGATCAGTTTATGTTTGTTTCTACTTTCTTGTAATCTAGTAGAAAGCCTGAATAGTCATCTAATGCTTATATTTGGAGTAATTAGCCATTTGACAGACATCTTTTCTGTAAACCAAGATAACTGTAGAATGAAGACCTTGCTCCTTGGTTTATTTAGAAAATTCATGTGCATTTACTCCATTAGTACTGTTTTATCCGTAGGCTACTTCCATAACGTGGTCTAATTACTCATTGTGCTTCTAACTTGGATTGAGAAACTTCTAGGAATAACCATTCCTATAGTTTGTGTGATATCTTTCGCCTTAACAAATTCGTTTTGTCTTTTGCTCCCATTGCATACTTCATTGGGTGTGGATATTCAAGTTCTACGACTTTTCACTTTCAAGTAAGATGTAGATTCTTTATGAAAATATATCGACTGCCTCATCCATATTACATTTGCAGGAGGTTCATGATTACTTAAAGACTCTTTGTCCTGACTTGCATATTACTAGAGGCGAGTATGACGAGGAGACACGTTACCCTGAGACTAAGACTCTAACGATTGGTCAATTTAAGCTTGGATTGTGCCATGGCCACCAGGTCTGATTCACCATCTTTTTGTTACTCTTGCTGTCCTGCTTTAAGCTACTGAGGTAATTTGGATTATTCAGGTTATCTGAATTCTTGTCATGGCGAAAATTAACATCTAAGTACTCTTCACTTAGTTGTATGGTATGTAGCAGATACATATGTATTAACATGCACACTGCCCTATCTCTGTGCGTGTTTATGCCTCTCTCGGCTGCAGGTTCTTATGTTTGCCTCGTCCTATATAAATCCTCACACCAAATTTACCTATTCATCTTGCTAAGGAACTATTGTTGGTGTGTTATTATAAAGAGACTTAATTTACTTGCAATAACATTCTTGCTAAGCATGAAGTTGAAGTTTTGTTGCATTTTTGCTAGGCCTGGATGCATTTATCTATACTGCTGAAGAAGCCTGCTGCATTTATTGTTGGTTTTCCTCTAGGTGTAGTGCCATGTCTGTCCAATATTTCTGCTACTAACTTAAAAAAATATTAGGGCAAAATTTGTACTCTATTTTGGTCTCTTCACTCAACTTCCCCCACTTTTTGACCCACTATATCTCCATCTATTGTTTGTCTTTAATCTTTTCGCATACAATTTTTCAGAAAGCCTTCCAGTTTGAAATTTTTACTCTAAACTTAAGTATGTATTTGAGAATTATTTGAGAAGTACGCTTACTTCACAAGTGTGCCGCCCTTTTTTGTAGTAATGGTATCTTCCACTTTTTTTTTTTGCCTCCAGGTTGTTCCATGGGGTGACTTGGACTCATTAGCCATGCTTCAAAGGCAATTGGACGTAGACATTCTTGTGACTGGCCACACCCATCAGTTCACAGCTTACAAACATGAAGCAGGGGTGGTTATAAATCCAGGATCTGCTACTGGTGCCTACAGTAGCATCACATATGATGTCAACCCTAGCTTTGTTCTCATGGACATTGATGCCCTGCGTGTTGTGGTCTACGTTTATGAACTCATTGATGGAGAGGTCAAGGTCGACAAGATTGATTTCAAGAAGACAACAACACAAAGTGCTAATTGAATAGAAGAACTTGTAATTCAGCTGATTTTACTGGAATCCCAAGCCTTAGAGCTTGTTTCTAAGGCTTTTTCTGCTAACTTTTGTTCTTTATTTTCCTGTTGCTTCTGATAATTCAGGTTTATGTCCTGTTACTTTAGCAAGTGTGCATTGAAAATTCAGTTGGTTGATTGAAATGAATCTCCTGAAAGGAAAAAAAACACTGTTTATTGTGCTCCTAAAATTCCCTTTTCTTTAAAGTTATCTATTGTTCATTGATAGAGTGAGTGTGGCTTTTGCAACAATAGCCAAGTAGAAAAATGTGTCTCTTCTTATGCTAGCATGAATAAATTTGTCTATCTTGAATTCGAATTCAGGTTGGGAAGTTCACGAAAGGATTCCTTACTGAAAGATTCTCTATTCCCAGACCCCCGACTCTAATTTTGTCGTTAGAAACGAAGGGGTTTTGAAATAAGTAGATGCAATATTATGCCTTGAAGAGGCTCCGTTCTCTGCGTATGTTGAGCATGAATCTCAATTTTATGAACGAGATTTATGTTGAATTTGCTTTGAAGAATTCAGAATGGTGTATCAGTAACATCAGTAACATTCCATAAAAGATAGGAAGTAAGTACGTCTAGTTGAAGAAGTGAAATATAAAATCAAAGTGACAACTAAGAGCGACCTTTTATTGTTATGAAAAATCTTAAAAGTTTTTATGAGGCAGTGAACCTATAAACCATAATGTGCTTATAAGTTTCCCCTGGATTCACAATTTGGGAAGGAAAATTGGGATGATTAACAGAATCTGGGAAGCCTTGTGTCTCCAAACAAAGTGCAGCATACTTTGAGTAAACAAATCCACCTTTTCCCTTAACATTATCCAACATATTACTTGTATAAAACTGCACACCAGGTTTATTAGTCCACAATTCCATCTTTCTACCTGATTTGCTTTCTTCGACAATAGCAACCCTCTGTAAATGCTTCCCCTCAGTATTATCCAACACATAGTTGATATCATATCCACCGGGGATTTCACTTAACTTGCTCCCTATTGTCCGTGGCTGGAGGAAATCGAAGCCTGTTCCTGTAACCGGGGTAATTTCTCCATTGGGGATGAGCTTATCATTAACAGGAGTAATCTTGGACCCGAAAATCTGAATAGTTTGGGACAAAATGTCGCCACTGTTGTGTCCACCAAGATTCCAGTAACTATGAGAAGCTAAATTCACTGGTGTGGCTTTGTTGTGTGGCTTTGCTTGCATGATTAAGGCTAATTTGTTTGTCTCAATGAACATGTACGTCACCTCAACAGAAAGGTTACCTGGAAATCCTGTTTCACAACATTTGATAGTCAAAATATGTCAAGCTAGAAAATAAATGGCAGATAAAAAGACATAAGCAGTTGCCTGGGCATCCGTTATCGTTCAATGTTGGGTAGATATGTCCCTCATCATTTGATCCTTTACCTAGCTCACAATCTATTGATTTAGTTTCTTCTCATCTGGCCTATTACATGCTAGGATCAAATCTACTACTGCTACAACAACTTACACAATGCAGTCTCGTAAGATGGGGTCTAGTGTATACAAACGCTACCCCTACCTCACAGAGGTAAAGAGACTGTTTACGAAAGACCTCCAACTTAGGTAACACACATATCAAAGAACACACCGAAGAAAAGAGATATAACAAGTACTAGAGGAACCAGCACAAAGCATACAGTAAAAACAAAAACAGTAACAACACAACAAAGTGAACTAATTGTCATTTTGGATATCATCTCCTGCAAAAATTTCATGATGTGTACCTTGTTCGCCATCAAAGCTATTGTAGGTAAGAGTAAGATGACTATCTTCTTCAAAATCTTCCACAGTCCAAATTACACTAGAGAATCCTTTGCTACCCCCTGATTTAAACACGATTTTTTCGACATCTTAATCAAGTGTTTAAAATAAAGAGATTTAATTAACAACAAAAAGATGCATTATTACAAATACCATGGAGTGTGTTTCCATGATCATTAGCTGGTAATATATATTCCACACCATTCAGCTCAAATTTTGCTCCTCCAATTCGATTAGCGACTCTGCCAATCAGTCCACCGAAATATGTTGTGTCGTTCTACAAATACTCAATAACTTCAAATTAAGAATCTTTACACACAACGCAGAAATATTTAAAGTTTTGCGAATGAAGACCCAAAAAAACACGACTCGAAAATATTTGAACAACAAATTTTCAAAAATTACTCTGAAAATCTATGATCAAACGCGGGCAAAATCACACATGTATTAATTATTATACATATATTTTCCTTTTTTGGTTTAAGTTAATTTACAAAAAGGGTAATGTCAGATCCAGAAAGTAAAATATAGGGTTCCCAATTCAAATCCTATATATTTACTAAAAAAGTTCACTAAATATTTGACCGCGAAGCCACTCATAAACTTCAAATCTTAGATCCACAGAGCAACTAACCTTATAGTCATCAATGGAGTCATAGCCAAGAACAACATCATCCAATTTTCCTTAAAAGTAGTAAAATGTGAGTGTTAATTAGAAGATATGAAATTAAAAGTGCATAAAAATAAAAATAAAAATTCTGCCATTACCATTTTTATCAGGAAGTATAACAGAAAGAACTGTAGCACCATAATTTGTGATCTTTACAGAAAAATCACCCTTCTTCAACTCATAAACTTTAATTTCTTCAGTTGCTTTACATGAATTTTTACAAAAAAGGAGAGTGAAAAAAGCAAAAAAGTAGAAAAAAGAGTTTTTAGCCATTATTGAAAGGGGATAATGAGTTTTTTAAAAAAATATATAGATAAGTGAAATTTTGGATTTTGTTAAGTAGATAACAAAAAAAAATATTTTTTGGTAAAAATTGAGATGGAGATGCTGATAAGGAAAGATTTGGAATAGTGTGATAAGGACAAATATTCAAAACTAAGAATGTTTAAGACGTATTAGAATTTTAGAGCAAATCGTGATGCCATATTCTCCATATATTCACCATTAATAAATGTAATTTGTTATCCAAATCCAAAATATCGGATCTCGCTTCTTTTTCATTTTTCGTTTATTTCTACTTTACCAATTTGTATGTTGTTTGGATCACTGTATTATACTTTATTATACTGTATTGTATGGTAGATATAATGTTTGGCTAGATTGTATTGTTTCTTGTTGTTTAATAACATTTTAATTATTGTATCGTATTGTATTGTAATTTATAAATTTACTTAATTATTTTAAGGTTAGAGGTTTGACTAGATTTAAATAATTAAGGTAAAGGGTAAAATAGTATTTTAAAATATTATGTAAAGATATAATTGAAAAAAGAAATTAAGTAATAATAGGAACACACCAAATTGATTGTTCCATAATATAGGAGCTTACATTGTTATGTAACAACGAAATTTAACAATACATAAAATACATTTTAAGTAACAATCAAAATAAACATTGTAGGTATAGTAACAATATAATACAATACAGTGGTAACAATATAATACAAAACAATGGATAACAATGATCCAAACATAGTGTTATGCGTATAACACTTATTTTTATTTAAAATATTAATGAGGTAATTTTTAAGTAATCTAGTGTCTTAATTATGGTTAAGAAGGAGATACATTATCATTTAAGTTTATCCAGTTTTAGATAAAAACAAAGCCATCTTAATCATTGTTGTTATTTATACCGAACTTGTTTTTCTACTCACTCAAAAAAAATTATTTCTTTCATAGACTATATTTCTTTTGACAATTATTTTACAACAAAAAAATATGTTAATTCATATAGTAGATATTAAATAAAAATATCGAAGGTTACTTTTCTATTTTCTATAAAATCTCAAAGAGATATAAACTGATATTTTTGTTAGATAAACTTTTTCAAAAAATAGATAGAATCTTCTTTAAAACAAAAATATTTAGGGATCTTGATTGTGATACACGGTAAAAATTCATTTCATACAAAAGTTTAATGCTATTTAATTGAAGTCAAGTTCATTCTTCTTTTCCAAAATTTTAGGAGATGAATACTTTCTTATTAAAATCAGGAAATTTAAATAGCAATATCTCTTATATTAATCATGATTAGTAATATACTCTATTAATTAAGAAAATCTATTTATTTAAAAGCCTCTGATATTTAGGTAATATAGGTATCACACAAATAAGTTCTCTTATTTTAATCATGATTAATTAGTATACTCTTTTAAATAAGACTTTTGATATTTAAATAATATAAATATAAATATCGCACGTATAAATAGGAAGAAAAATATAGAAAAGAGAAATGAAAAGAAATTGGATCTAAAAATATGTAAAGTAGATCGTTCTTGTAAATTAATTTCAAAACACGAATTTTGATTTTTTTTAAAAATTGACGGGTTATTAATTATTTATTCCACAAATTTTCTTTTCATTAAGTAATTTCATTATTTGGATGTGATAGATTTACTATTCCAAATAACTAAAATCAAACTTTGTACTTGATCTTTCAAGATGTGATAGATTTACTATTCCATCCTTCAAATTTTTTCTTTCATTTTAAAAATATTTTCTCACCTAATCTCATATAGGAGCATTTGTCAAATTGAAATTGTCGTTTATTGAGATGATAGGAAATTGAGCATATAAAAATTAAATAGCATTCACAGTTTTAAGATGTTCAAACAGTACAAATAGCTTGTCAATTAAGAATAATAATATATAATAAATAATTGAGATATAAAATGATTTGAATACTTTGATCATAAAAACTACTCCTATATAACATCAAATTGACATTATACCTATAACTTGTAACGCACAAAGTATAAATTATTATTATTTTATTTTCGATGTATTTAGGTGATGGTGCTGTTAATAGAATTTTTTTATGTCTATAATTCAAAATCGAAATTTCTAATTAAATGTGAAATAGTTCTATCATTACACTATAATTCACGTTGGTGTACACAATGTTAATTTGTTATATTTAACCAATAATATCCCAAAGTCTGTTTATTTTTTTAGCCAAAAAAATTTTAAGCAAAAAAGAAAGTGAGTTTCCTTATTTATTTCCCATAATTAGTACTAATTCTTTCAGATTACACAACACAGGTATCGTGTGTAACTTCAACCGTTCTAATTAATATATGCTACCTTCACATAGGGAACTTATGAACTACCAATAAATCAATAACATATTATCACTTTCAATTTAATCCCACATTTCATGTTTATTTTTTACTATATCAAAAAAAAAATACATATACTTGTAACATTAACTACTTGTTTCTTAAATCAAATCCTAAGATTTAAGATTATACTAACACTAGTAAATATGACTATTTAAATTTGAGGATTAAAAGAACGTTCGAAACTAACTTAAAAAGGAAATGAAAAAAAGAAGAAGAGAGGAGGATATCGAAGAACGAAAATAAATTTGATATTAATCTTGTCATTTAATAGTTTGAACTTTCTCAACATTGAGAGTTTTGGATATCTGAATTTCCACCTTTCACTCCTTAATTGTCATCACTTTACCGTTTTTCCTTAATAACGAAAAAAGATAGTTTTCAACTTTTCG
Organism: Solanum pennellii; assembly: GCF_001406875.1. Lineage (NCBI taxonomy): Eukaryota > Viridiplantae > Streptophyta > Magnoliopsida > Solanales > Solanaceae > Solanum > Solanum pennellii. The sequence goes on from NC_028639.1 coordinate 67,647,156, forward strand.
TGCAGTATTATAGGCGCTAGTTATAGTTCTAGTTCTCCTTCCTCTTGTACCTTTCTCTACAACGGTGCCTCAAACCCAAAATAAAGAACAAATTTTTTAAAAGTAGAAGAAACTGAGCTATTTTTCAAGTAACAAACTTTTCAAAATGGGCTAGCTTGGTCCCCAAATGTCCATATCTAAATTGAATAGTATTGAAGTATAATAGTATGTTTGAATTTCATCAGTGATATTTAATTATTTTCACAATTTGATGAAATATATCAAAATTAGTCATGATTATATTATACTTAAAAACATTTACAGAAACAAATAAAATTGCCATTTTCTCTAGGCTGTTATTTGACAAGATACATAGACAATATTCCAGAAGAATTTAGCCATTTGAGGCTGATTTTCGAACTCTCGCCAAAAATACTCTGCAGAGTACACAAGTAATGTATCCATACAAGTAGTCATTTAAATGAAAGACAAAAAGTATGAAGGCAAACAATTGTGCCATCGACACTTCAGTATGAAAAAATGTTGGGAAGAAAACTGTATATATTATCATTTATGAAAAATGATATTTACATTATCCTCCAATTGTACCAAAAAACATATAAGTATATATCTACATGAAATGAATGTAGTAATAAAAATGTATGATAGAGTGAAACAGACAAAATCTTCACAAAATGAGAAACTTGAGCTGCTATAAAATGTAGATATTGGTGCTACTATGCATGTCAAGAGAGGACATTGAAAGCCTGAGCAGTACGAGCAACCTTGATAAACACGTCCTCCAACGTTGTATCAGCCAGACCCCAAGCATAAACTGTGAATCTACTCTTTGCTTTCTCAACAGCGTCAAATACATCTGCAATTCTAACCTCTTGCTTTGGCAACTCAAACTTCTGTGTCCCCGATAAATGGTATATCCTGTTGGCATTTGGGGATAGACGTCGCACCATTTGCTCCACTTCCTCCTCCTTATCTGATGATGTTGTCATCGTAAACACATATGACCCTCCGTATCTTGCCTTCAACTGTCATCCAGCAGGGGAAGAGTAGATGGTCAGAACAGTTGGAAAAATAATGGTATGAATCGAAAAATATATAAACTGAGTCAACACTCGCAGCATATTATATTTCAAAACTGAACTTTTTAGCCTACCAAGTCTCCAATTCCCTTCATTCTTACTTATGAACACATTACTAATCCTATCAGAAGAGTACCTTTTCCACAATCTCATAACAGTGAGGGAAGCACAGAAAATGTACAGGATTTCAAAATTTTCTTTAAGGGCTCAAAATTACCTCTTTGGCATTTCCTACACACTGCAAGTTGCCATCCACGAATATTCCTAGTCGATCACATAGATGCTCCGCTTCTTCCATTGAATGAGCTGAAATTGTTATCCTTGTGAGTTGTCATATTAATAGTCTCATTAACCAGGGGTTAGGAAGTAACAAGGAAAGAATTCAGGTGTGCAAAGTCCAAGATATGTTGGGCTAGGACAGCTGAATTAATGTGGAATGACAAGAAACTAGTGTACAACGCATAATATCCCATTATCAGTACTTTTAAGATTACTTTATACTGTTGTTTAAAGAACATGCGTAATTGGAGAAACCTACATGAATTCAGGTCAAAAAGGGCAAGAAAGAATTAAGAGAAGTAACGTTAAATTACTTGTGAGAATAATTGCTCTATCTTTCTTTGCACGTTTGACCACATTCCACAAGTTATTTCGTGAAGCTGGATCCAGTCCGGTACTAGGCTCATCCATGTAGACAACCTGGAAAATACATAAACCACAAAAGAATATCAATACACATCTTTGATTGTCTTTCTTTGAGGATGGATGGTAGCACTAACATACCTTGGGATCTCCAATCAGTGAGATAGCAACACTTAGTCTCCTTTTCATTCCACCGCTGTATTTCCCAGATTGCTTATCAGCAACGCCTCCATGAAACAAGTTGACACTCTTAAGAGATTCTTCAACTGCCTGTAGACAGAAAGGTATAATGAGCCCAATACATAAAAAAACATCTGTTTTGATGAGTCAATTTCATCAACATTTTGTCTTTCAGATTGCCTCAACAACTAATTGCCCTTATTATCATCCCGAAACTTGAACATCTCATGTACTTTTAGGACCTTGGGGAGTTGTTTGGTGAGTTAGGCAGGAGAGAGGGAGGAGAGGGGGAAGGACTCAACCAATTGCTTGTGCTATTGATATAGATATCAGTAACAATATTCTGGCAATGGGACAAGTTATGCTAATTGGTGGTAACATAACTGAATCGACATTTCTGCTCTAACAGCGAAAACTTCAATTTTGCAAGTGCTCCACATAAGCCTGAGTAAAAAGTTAATACATGATCCATTAACTTACTTGTGTCAAGACTGCTCCTTTAAGATTTTTAAGCCTTCCATAGAAAAGTAGGTGCTCCCTTCCTGTTAATTTTTCCCAAAGTAAGCTGAAACAAAATTCCACATGAAAAAAAAAGGCAATTAGTATCATGACACTGATATTTGCAGGAAGGAGAAGGGATCACATATATAAACTTGACTTAATAAAAAGTAGATTCTTACTCATGCTGCGGACATACACCCATGTTGGTGTATATCATATCCATGTCTGTTCGAATATCCATACCCTGAGCATATGCAGTACCAGAGCTTGGTTTTATGAGCCCAATCATCTGTTAACAGAAAAAGATCACTAAGGGGTGTAGAGTTTTCAGATTTTGCAATCTAAGTAAATGAAAGAAGAATCAGTATACATTATATACGACTACAAGAAGGAGGGCCCTAAGAATGTGTTTCTGAAGTTATAAAGGTTAAATAGTGATTAAAACATAAGATTTACAAAGAAACATCTAACACGAAACAGACAACAGGACTGACCATGCTAATAAAAGTAGTTTTGCCAGCACCATTGGGACCAAGCATACCAAAACATTCCCCTTGAGGCAAAGCAAGTGACAATCCTCTCACTGCAAATTTCTCAGGGTTTCCATCTCTCCCTGGATAAACCTTTTTCAAATTGTCACAAATGATGGCATGACCTGTATTTGATTCGAGCAACTGCTCAACTCTTTCCCTCTGTCGAAAGGAGGTTCAATATGGTTAGTTTTGTAGATAGGAACAAATGACGAGAAAAATGTTTTTCACGAGAAACATTAAATGTTACCTCCTGAGCAACATCAGGCTTTTCCATTTGTACAAAAACTTTAGTCTCCTCCTTTGATAAACTAAGTTTCCTGATAGGATGTGAAGACTTCTTCCGGAAGTTCCTCAAGAAAAAAAGGGGATCTTTCCCTGATGATGTAATCTGATCAATGTAATAAGCAAGTACAAGAAACACCAACCACTGCACTATCATAATTATTAAGACCTCCTTCATCCCATTTTTTCCATCTCCCAAATCTTTCCATCTCATACCATCTGTTCCCATATAATTACCAACGAAAGCATAGTAGGAAAACTCGTACAATCCACGAAAAAGAGAAAATCCAGGATAAAGTTCCATAACTATAATCCAGCCTCCTACAAAGTCATGATAGCATTTACCAGAAGATTATACAAAGGTGAAAAATAAAGCAAAACAAAATATCAGGAGAAATAGAGGCAAAACTATCTAACCACTATCGCAATTTTTAACATTATTTTTGGCACAGGAGAAGAAGTTGCTATCTTCGCCTAATGAAGTATATAGCTCCCATGCTGCTTGGTAATGGAAGGGAACATTAGAAGGAAAACAGTAATTTGTTCCCTATTTTCATTCAAAGCCTGGAGACATTAGGGAACGGTTGCTCACCTTTCTTCCATCCCCTCATTTCCTTCTACATATTTATAATGCCCCCGCCCAGGATATGGTAAAACTACAAACTAAAGGCAGCAAATTAATAAACCAACATTGCAGCAGCAAATCCAACAGAAAAATGTAAAAAGATAACTGTTGTATATATTTAATTTGGAGTACTGGATTAGAATCCTATCAAACTTGAATTAGTACTTTCTCATCCCATTCCTTAAATTTTTATAACGTAAAGCCACTTATATTAAATACAGTCAGGAGAAAGAATGAACTTTTTAGTCGAGATGCAGTGGTAGAGAATGATGAGGGACTGCAGCACTCTAACCACTTAACTTTCCTTCTTTTGACTTTTGAAGGATTCATGAATATGAATTCTTCTTCTCTCCTGACCCTTTACTGCCTTTCACCCTACCTTTTTAAATATGCGCTGCCAACATTCTCCTCCCATTTAACATATTTAGTAGTTCCTGAGAGCTCTAGGTAAGCAGATAAAATAGACAGACATGCCATTAACTTTCACTATAGAAACTGAGTGATGCAATCCCCTTAAAAGGTCCCTAATGAATTGCAGGTCAGTATAAATGTATTGCTTCAATAAATTATCATCAATCTGAAGGTGACCAGTTGTTGCAACTGTGAGAACCATTATTTATAGTTCCAACTAGATGATCAAAGAATAAGTGAGACATCCTTAAATTTCCTGAACTTACTGGGAAATGAATTATCCTGGAGAAAAAACTGGAAAAGGAATGCAGCCAAGAGTCCGTTTGCAAACACCATCATATAACCGATGACTGTTACAAAGTCAAGTAAGAAGAATTAGTCGTATCATGTTTGATGCTGAAAGTTAATATAAAATATTGATTCATCCTTGCAATATTAACAGCAACTTTTATTGCAGATATCAAACCTGTGGCTGTCTTAACATTCGAGAAAAACGCAGCAACTAGAAAAGCAAGGGCTACTTGCAAGTTTATGTAAATGAAGTAAAACACGAACTGGATGCTGTAATCATTAACCAAAAAGAACTTCAAGCCTGCAAAAAGGGATAAGGGGAAAAATGAAATTTTTATCAGGCAACTCCAGTTAGCAGAAAGGCTCAACTGAGTAGCTGTAAAATTACCTACTAATGAGCCGAAAATCACAAAGCAGAACATGTATATAGTAGATATGACCAAAAAATAAGCATAAGAAATCATCCAATAGGGAACATCCGCAAGTCCATGCATTTTCATCATGATTCTTAGTTTCTGCTCCTTCTCATAAACTAGAGCTATCAAAACAACCTGCAAACAATAAATCATGCAATAAATATGACAAGCATAAAAAATTATGTAGGATCATACGATGAATTAAAAGATAACATCTGTATAAAGGCTGATAGTTTATGCAATTACTGTGTCACAAATTTATAAGACAAAATCTAACAAGGTATGATAATAAATAAAATAAACACATTGGAGGAATTTCAGATATACTGATTGCTAAAAGATGCAGTAATACTTAGAAAAATGTTATGATTGACAAAGCGCCAAGTTAAAGCCTGACACTATGAAAAGAAGTTAAATGCAGTTTACTATGATGAATTCTAGTACGTATTTCTTGGAATAACTGAATTAACAGTTTAGAAGTCCTAAAGAACTAATATTTATTAGCTCTTCTATCAACCAAATAAGTTTTTATTCTCGTACAGGAACCAAGAAATAAACCATGTTCAGCAAAAGAGTAATAAAAGGAAGACTTAAAACTCATACTGTGTGACTAAATAAGATGTTAACTTTCACTCCTCATTCTTCCAACACATAAAATGAGGTAAATACTAAACAAGCGAAGTTGTCTTGGAAATGGATAGCTTACAAGTTGACATCAACAATAGCATTAATAAAAGACAAATTTGTCTGCCATGGAGTTGGCCAACTGAACAAGTTCCATTACGATTAAATAGGACATATAAACTTACAGGAAAGAGTTGTGAAACCACCCATGTAAAGAATAGTGGTCCCAGTAGAGAAGCAAAGTCCAGCCTGAGTTTTGTCCCTGGTTTGGGCATTTCTTTGACAAACTCGAACAGCATTTTTGCTGAAGGTCCAAGCAAAAATTGAAGGTAGGCATTTGATGCCTGTACACAACATTTAGCAAGAATTTAACACATAAATAACATGAATAGGTTTAGTATAACTACAATTAGCCTTTCATAAAGAATCAACAGAGATTGCATACATAGATACTCAATCGCTTCGTTCAAGAAGAAGTGCAATGTGAAGCAAATCAATGTGATAACCTTTGAGTTGCTTGTGGGATAAGGAACAGGCAACTTGATATTTCTTAGTAATGGTCAATGTTGAAACATGTTTTTGCTAATTAACTGGACAAATTATGAGCTGACAATTACATTTGTCAATGCAAAAGAACTTACTTTATCCAGCTCCCTTATGAAGCAAAAATATGATCAGAATTACCACTCCAGCTCTTTCAAGAACAGCTGCTTCTTGTCATTATTAAGTACTACTCTACTCTATTACTTACTAAGGGACTAAGGAAACTAGACAATCTATAGTATGGTCTAATGAGCAATCAAGAGTATAAGGACAGGATTAAGGTCTGTCCAGCTAGTACCAATCTAGACAAGGCAGCCATAAAGTACTAAATTGAAACAAGTCTCTTTCCACCCTCAAAGCATACCAGCAAATCTTATTTGTATATCTGTGCGCGCATGTAGATATTTAAATTATAATTATTTACACATACTGATGTATCAAAACATGCACAAATTTATTTGGGAGATTAGAGCATCATAAAGAAGGGAAAAGCAGAAATGCACTGAGAACTCCAAATATCCACCCCGTGCCCAGTCATGCCCTACTCAAGTAAATGGAACTGATTTTCATGATATCTATTATCTATTAAGGATTTCCTTCACTGTGCTATGATCAGCAATACAGAATTTACAAGGGACAAGAACAATTTACATAAGAAGAACAAGGAAGCAGAAAGTGAAAGGTTTACCAAATTCACTGAACGAGGAACCCTTGTCAATGCAATAGGTTGACTGCCTGTGTCATTCTTATAGGTAGAGTTATACCAAATAATCACATTGAAACTATTCCTATCTGAATTAAGGAAATCATATGCTGCAAAAAGAGATCATACAAAGTTAAGACAATACTGGAATAGCATGCTATACATAAGGACATTTATGCAGAGGGCACCAGAAAAACCTGCTATTATCTCATTTATCTTTTCCTCTGGGTTCCCCTTCCTGTAACCTTTATAAAGCTCATCGTTGATCTCATCAGAACTATTACGCCACAAGTGTAAACCTTTTAAACAACTTATCTCTGCAGCAGACAATTAACAAAGCTGTAAACTATAAAAACTAAATATGGAAATACATAGGCTTGTTTGTGTGGAAGGATCCAACTTTTTTGACATTACTCAACTACTAGTATATAATCTTAAAACGGAATGTCAACGCATGTGCTTATCTTCCTATTGGTTACAACTGCGTCAAGTAAACCCGAAGAATTCAATCAAATAGTTTGAAAAGCATGCTCGGGCTGAACTATAAAATATCAAAGCTAAAATATCTTACGTAATAGAAACTTTTCCTACTAAGATCACACCATAGCCACAACATTTAGACTCAAGTTCTCTGGCTAAAGCTTAAACTAATCCAATGTTAGTTATACACAAAATTAGTAAACTTTTTCAACCTAAGTATTAATGCCTTCTTCCTCAATTTAGACATGCAATATCAAACATAAAAAAAGTTAAGGCAAGTCAAAAAGCAATAAAGAAGATAAGTTCACTACCTTGCCGAATATTTGTAGTACCAATATCTAATGGAATGGAAAATGTGGAGTTAGGAGAACACTGCGATTGAACGTTGTAGACTGGCAGGTCGGAGAAGAAAGCTGACTCAAGAAAATTCATAACCTCAGTTGGTGAATCAGAACCCTGAAAATCGGAAGGTAATTAATCATCAAACAAAGCGTAAATTTTGAACCTATGCATAGTGAATATCAAGGGAATGAGAAAAATAAAATAAAGTAAATGGAGAGAGAGGCTCACCAAGACATTATTGGCTAAGCTGTAGAAAATGTCAGAGGAATTGAGAGTTGATCCAGTACTGCTGAACAAATTTCTACGCATACCTATTAAGTTCCATAAAATTAGACATACATTAGAAATGCCTATCAGAGAAAATAGTCAATTTACTTCAAGTATACTAGGATCACAGAAAAAACAAATTCATACTTTCTCCAAAAGTCTGATTAGTTCCAGTCATAAGTATAGTAGCAGGACAAGAACCCGATATTCTGCAAGAATCATCTGGCAAGTCCCCAAATGAAGTAAAATCAGTTCGAACAGCACGATACTCTGGTGCCGGTATCTGTAACAAGGGAGGCCATTCTGGTGGGCTAGGAATCGGACATCTGCCGACTTGGGATAAATCTGAGTATTCGATACCACATACTTGTTCACATGTGCCATCACCATTTTGGTCAATACATTTGCAGCCACAATTGTTTGATGGTTTATCTAACTCATTGTTGACCAAAACTTGAATGAGAACTAGCAATACACAAAGTATGATAGGGACCAAGATGAGACGAATATTTGACCTGACCTCTCTTTTCTGCAAACATATCATTTCAGATTACAATACAGTATTGCAAATATCACATTTTTACCTAAAAATAATGTATAGAAAGTCTATTTAACCAATAACAAATATATTTTTGCTTCAGATACAAATTATAAATGCCAATCATTAATTATACTCACTCTATTTCAATCTGTTTGATCTACTTTCCATTTTAGTCCAATTCAAAAAAATTTCCTTTCTTTTTTTACGACTCTGTAGCTTCAATTTTGCTCATGGCATATCTAAGCTCATACAATTAGAGCACATTTGGATATATTCTAAAATCACGAAATTCAACAGTATTATTTGTTTTCTTAAAATCATATAAATCCGACAAACAAATTGAAACGAGCAAATACAATGTTTTGAAATTGAAATGCAATAAGAAGATAAATTCAATTAACCAAAAACACAAAAACAAACCTGAAAAGTCAAATTCTTTCTGAGTAAAGCATTGGCTTGAGTGGAGAAGCTCGCTGGACCATGCACCGAACCCGCCATTTTCGAATTAAAAGTACTTTTTAATATTAATTTTAATTTTTAAACAAGTTTAAAATTAGTTAAAAAAAAACAAGTTCATTGAGAAATCTCCATTTTTTTTAATTTTTGAGAACTCGAAACTCAGAATGAAGAAACGATTGAAGTTCAATTTAAGAATCTCCTTTATATACCGGTTGAGAAAAGTCAATTTCTTTTGAAATTTAAGTTGATTGACGAAATTGCCCTTTTATGTCGTTTTCATTCTGGTGAAGGAAGCTGGGTAAATGACTAAACTACCCTTTTTTACATCACGCGGTTTGGTTTTGTTTAGCCACGCGCCGAAAATAATTTTCTATTATTGAAAATTAGCAATTTCGTTATTTCCACATTACCTAACAAGTAACGACTAACGAATTGAAATTTTCACTTTGACATTGAAAGCCAATTAAAAGAAAAAACTTTGTTCATACTCTATTCCATTGGTTATTTTTCTACTTCAATGTCCTTTTCAAAAAGTTGCAAAGTCTACTAATTTTACTAGTAGTATAATGTTACGTTTAGTCATTCAAAGTTCTTATCGAATATCGGGTGAAAAAATAAAGTAAGTGTATATATGTTTTTTAATTTATATTAGATTATAACACTAACTTTTAAGTTTTTTTTTTAATGAAAGTTTTCTTTCCTTTTCGAGTTTCAACACTTTAACTATTAATTATTCCTCTTTTTTGTTTGTATTTCTTATCTGAGTCACATCTGAAATAGTGTATTTTATTTGAAAAATGAATATGAAAAAAAGAACATACATCATGAATATCCTGAATATTTTCATTTGTGAATAATTTTGCATACAGCACATTATTTGCCTTGTGGATTATACTATATAATTCACTAGTATGATTTAGCTATAATTTGATCAAATGAGTTGGTTTGGTTGCTCACGATTAAGAAGATGAAAAATAATAAGTCGTGTGTTGAGTCATCAGTTAAATTTGTTTGTTGTTGAGAGTCCCACACTTTATCCCATTTCATCAATCCAGAATTTTGTTGTTCCTTTTGACATTTTAATTTTAAAATATGGCTCTTTTAATTTCAGACTCGAATACTAAATATAAATGATCAAAGGTAAACTAAAAATTTAAAGTTTATAAATCGTCAATGATCACAATTACTTATTTTTAATCATAAGTATTAAAGAAAAATCAAAGACCTCATTGGAAAGAGGACGACAAAGCTCAAGTAAATTTCATTTATATTATTGAATCGTAAGCGTACTTTGTTACTCCTCTATCCACAATTGCTTGTCATGGTAAGATGATGCAGATCCTTCAAGGAAAATTTAATACAAGGTGTAATTTGACTAATATAATCATACTATACCAAGAATATCAACAGTTTGCATAACTTTTCAATTGAACTACACTATCATTAAGGATAAATTTAGAAAAAAAAAGACTAATTATTTTTTAATTATTTAAATTAACAATTAATCTTCGATATTTATTTTTAATAGATCTATCAAACAATTATAAACAGAGAGAATATAATATTTCAAATAAATGACACACAACCTTTTGAGTTACTGAAAGTTTACACCCAATTTCCTAGATCCATCCTTACAAATTAAACAACCATTAAATGCGGATTTCAATATAGTAAAATTTCTTGTTTCATGGTTGGCTAACAATTTTTCAGCATTTTCTTGATATAATATATAGTTCTATACTTCTATGAATTTTATAATAAAGCATGATTCAGATTCTCTCTAAGAGCCATATGTCTCAAGTCTCAACAATAAAAAGAAATGAAAAATCCAGATGTCAATGTTCTGCTTGAAGTCATTGTGTGATTTATTAATTAATCAAAATTTTCCATTCAAAGTCTAACTATTAAAATAATTCATTATTAACAGATTCACACATCCAGACACGGATTCTTCTTTGATATAGTTTCATTTCCTAATTTAAAAAAAAAAAACGAAAGTTCATGGAACTTTCGTATAAGAAAAATAAATAAACAAGACATATTTGCTTATTATTTGGCATAATTAATATTCTCCTGTGTTACTTTTATTTGTTTAATATTTTTAAAAAATAACTTTTTACTTTTATTTATCACTTTTAAATTTTAACATATTAAGAAAAAAAATATTATTTTCATGATAAAATTTAAGTATAAATATGACAGATAAAAATAAATCGAGATTACTTCTTCGAATTAAGAAGGGATTAACTTCATACGTAGGATAAATAGAATTCATACTTTAATTATGTGTGTAGGATAAGTAAAGCCATTAATTATTGCTATGTGTAATGATAACACTTTAATTTGTTACATTTATTAGTTCTAATTCTAATTTATGTTTATGTTACGTGTCTTAATGTCTCCTATATACACTTTTCGACAAATTTCTTACACATCAACGTGCAATACCTAACAAAAATGAAAATCTTCGAAATAAAACCTAATGATTAAAATAAGTGAAATTTGAATATATATATATATATATATATTAAAAAGAGAAGTGAGAGACATGTTGTTTTTCTCATTATTTGTTGTTTAATTAATTAATATATATGAACTTAGGTGTAATATCATTTTTTATAATTTTCGATGCTGTTTCATTATATTCCTAACAAGGAAACAATTCTTTTAGTCCATGTGTTATTGGTTTATTACTATATGATATTTTTAAAATCTATGAAATTATTTGAAGTAGAAAAATATTCAAATATTAGTCGATGGAAATAATATAAAATTTGAATCATAAGACGTTTGCAATTAGCAGATTCAATCTTCTCAAAAACGTAACACCATGAATATTGATTAAGTGTAACATATATTAATCACCTTAATTTTGTAATTTAATCACAACTTTGACATTTGTTCTTGTTTTAAAACTTTCACGAAAAAGAAAATTTCTAAGCTTTGATCACTTAAAAGAATATACGGTATATATTAATAATTTTAAAAGATTAAGTCATGGCATGAGAAACTTATCAAAGTCTAATCTCACAATCGACCTCTATTAATATATATTTATATTGTCTAATAATGATATTAAACTTTTTTATGTAAATTCTTGTTGTTGTATATTAGGTTGTACCTCGACATTTCCCAAAATTAAATATGCTCTGTCTAATAATATAAGGATCATAATCATAATTACAAGCTAATAATCATGCACTAAAACCGAGCCATTGATCCCCCTTTCTTAAATAAGAAGAAAATATTTTATTCATTGTTATTTATTCGTTAAATATTTTTTAATTTAATTTTTTTAATTTGTCATTTTTGAAAAATATAGGAAAACAAAAAAAAATCATATTATGTTCTTAATTTATTAACATTGAATTAATGTCTTTAAAAAATATTATAAATAAATATATTTGAAATCCTATCAAAATTAATAGGAATAATATAGTAAATTTACTATACTAATCAAGGTTTTCTTAATACTTAATAGGTATATCAAGTTAAAATTTGATAAGTTAATGTATTTATGCGTAATAAATAAAACTGCTTAGGAAAAAAATAAATACACCCTCTGTCTCATTTTATGTGAAATTTTTCGCATTTCAAGATTCAAATAAGTCTATCTTTGATCGAAAGTTTTCATAGATCCTTTTAACATTTTGAATTATAAATTATTGTGACTTATAGTACTCTTTAGGTAATTTATAAATATATAAATTTCATTCAAAAAAATTAAAAATTCCATACGCAAATATCCTATTAAAATTAAATTGTTTAACTCTAAAAAATGAAAAGTGTCACATAAAATAGGACAGGGTTAATATATTTCTCATGTTGTACATTAGACTTTGACCGGCACATGCAAGCATGTTTGATGTATTTAGGAGCAAAGATAGTATGACTTTAATATATTCTTATGTTGTGTTTTTTGAAAATTAATTTGATTAATTTTTAAAATTAAATTAGATTATATTAATTTGATATTTTAAACAAAATAATTATATATTCAAATATATAAGAAGGTACTATAAATTGTAATTTTTTGCATATCAATATAATAAAAAATACATCTTAAAATATTAATCAAAATTCTTATAATTTAATTTTTTAAACATAGAAATTATGACAATCAATAACGATAGAGGTAATAATTATTTCTATTTCAAATGTTTTATTGCCCTTAAATTCTAAGATAAAGGAGGATTTCTTTTAAACATTTTATTTTAATTTTTTCTATCTCAAGCTATAGTCGAAACGTGAAGCCAAGTTCAAGAAGTCATAGGCTGGCAAAAGGTTCTGTAATCCCATTGAGATCGCCATCGATATCATAAGTTTTATAAAATTAATTGCATAAAACATGAGCTATATTTAATAAATAAATAACATTTTAATTATTTCGATCGAATTCAAAAGGAAGGCAACTACCGGAACATGTTTGTATACATATAGAATTGGTATTATATATTTATATGTAGATACGCTTTTCAATATCTTCATTTTTTTAGCTTAAAATATACAGCAAGGTACAGGGAGTCTTGCAATTGAAAAAATAATAATTAAATTATATTAAATTTTGAGAGTAGAGAAGAGTGATATTTTTATAAATAAAAAAATTGATACACACGTTTCTTTGTTGTGTTTTGAGGTAATATGTTTAAAGAAAAATGGTATATGCTACTCAGATCCTTAATTATCATAATTAATCCCTAATATTACGGGATTGGACATTAAGGGACGTGTGGAAGTGGTATAACGGGATTACATTTAATTAAACAAGCCTTATAATCATAGTTAAAAATAAATTAAGAAAAAACTCACTAATTTTGGTAAGAAAATTCTCATCTTTCATTAATTTTAGCTCCTCGTTAATATAATTATTTTCATGATATATATTTTATATATCCAATATTAATAGCATTTCCCTAATCTAAAGTTAAGAATACTCCCCGTTTTTTCAAAAAAAAATATATTTGACAAAGTAAAATTATAGATTAAAGTGTAATGAGATCAATAAGAAAAAGCAAAAAAAAAAAAAGATTAAGAAAAAGAAAGACCAACTTTTATTTTAAACGCAAAATATTCTAAAACGTTTAACAAATATAATTATACAATATAATTTTTCCTTTCCATTTTTTTTCATTTCCGACATAAACTCATTCGACAAATACTTAAGTATCTTTTTACCAAAAAAAAAAAAAAATTTAATTTTTTTTCCGTGTCAACGAGGTTTACAAGATTTTCACAAAAAATAAATAAAAAATATAATGTTATATTTTAAAGTAATTTAGAAAGTATGATCTAAATTTATCTTTTTTTTTAGGGAAAATTGTATAAAATAGCAAACTAATAACCTAAATTAAATGGAATAACTAGGGTTTGATTTAATTGTGCTCCATAGCAAACATTATCTAAAATTTGCCAGCGTCTCTCTCCCATGAATCTCGCTCGCCACTCTCCATTCTCGCTCGCCTCTCTCGCTTTATACACAGAAGTGTATAATTCTGTTTCTGTTTTGTATAAAGCGAGAGAAAATTGTATATACACATGCAAAAATGTATATCTTCGTGTTATACACTTAATTATACAATTTACAAACATTTTACTTCAAAAATTGCAGAGAAAAAGGCCAACGAATTATACAATTTAGGCCAGCGAATTATACACTTTTATATGTATAGCGAATTATACAGTTTTTATGTTTGCTATGGAGCGCAATTATGCAAAGTTTGCTATATTATACAAATATGAATTTTTTGTTTGCTATATGTGAAGATTGCCCTTTTTTTAATACAATATTGTAGAGAATTATCTCGAGTGAATATTAATGTGTATTTTGTAGTTTTTATTTAATATTAAGAATATTTATGATTTTATTTGCAAATAAAATTAAAATCAAATCAATTATATTTAAAAAATAAATAGAAAAATATAATTAAAGTATTGATATTAATGAGGAGCCCAAATTAGTCAAAGACGATTTTTCTTACCAAAGTCGGTGAATTTGTTTCTAACTTGTTCTTCAATATATGATTAAGAGTATGTTATTGAAATTTAACCTAGACCGCTAAATTTTAAATATAATAAGTATCACTCATCTAAATATACACTCAGAGTAAATAAAAAAATACATATATATATAATGAAAATGAGTCAAATCATATATAACATACTACTTGTAATTATAAATTTGAAAACTGGCTTGAAATTTAATATTGGAAGGAGATATAAATAATTCTCTAAATGACAAAAACATCTAATTAAAGATCCTCTAAAACTTTAACATGTTTTCTCCCGATCCTTTAAACTATCAGTAGTCTTAATTATCTATGAACATGACTTTTTCGTCCCTAGAAAATATGAAGAAACATATCAAGTTTAGAATGATATTTAGATATTCTGCCTATTAGACGTTGTGTATTGGATGAGTAACGTTTCACAGTTGAAACTTGTTTTTAAAGTCTTACCCAGTTGTTCTTAATTTCCAAACTCAAATTGCACCTAAAAGTTAGGAGTACTAACGTATATATCAATACTAGTATATGATATATCGAATAGCTAGTGCTAATTAACAAAATTTTAATTGGTAAAAGTTTAATTTGTTTGCAATATGGATTGGGATACAGAGTCTTACCCTGAGTACAAAGATTTAATTTTTATTCCCTTCTTTGCTCTCTTCTTCCCCGTCCTTCGATTCATACTCGACAGATTAGTTTTCGAGGTAAATATATAAATAGAATCACTTATACGCACTTATTTCAATTTTGTCATATCAGTATTTGTACTCTATGGAGTTTCATGCAAAACACCTGAACCTGTTTAAAACCTAATATTTTGGACACATTTAATATGATTTTTGTTATTTTAATTTAATTAATTAACCGCGCTCTGATACGCATTGTAAGGCATTGGCTAAGCGCATGATTTGTGGGAAGGACGCAAAGGTGATAAAAAATGGTAGTAGTATTAAGAGGAAGAAGATGAACAAGTTCAAGGAGTCAGCATGGAAATTTATGTATTTTCTATCTGCAGAGATATTTGCACTTTATGTTACTTATAACGAACCTTGGTTCACAAATACTCGATATTATTGGACAGGCCCTGGAGATCAGGTTTGGCCTGATCTCAAAATCAAGTAAGTTTAGGATTTTGTGTACATATTTTTTTTTTCTTCGAAGAATCGAGAGTCTATCAAAAACAACTTTCACAGGTTAAAGCTGAAAGGATGGACCATGTATGCTGGAGGATTTTACTTGTACTCCGTATTTGCATTGATCTACTGGGAAACAAGACGCTCTGATTTTGCTGCCCATATGATTCATCACATAACATCAGTATCACTGGTTCTCTTGTCTTACATTTTCGGGTACGTAATTTAGACGTGTATTTATAATTTAAAATTTTAAATTTTTATACACATGCATTTTAATAATTAGGTTCAGACGTTTTAATCATAATAAAAATAAGGTATCCTTCTACTCCAACTACGTCCATGCTATATAACAGTTGAATACAATATACATATATTTATTATTGATACGAAGAAACTAGAGATTTATCTGTTTTAATCTATTTGTTTTACTTTTCTTTTTAATCTGTTTTAAAAAAACGGAAAGTGCAGGATGGCACGTGCGGGATCAATGGTTGCATTAATTCATGATGGAAGTGATGTACTGATGGAAATTGCTAAGATGTCACTTTACAGTGGATTTCATAGTGTTGCTGATATTTCCTTCGCTCTTTTTGCATTGTCTTGGCTATTACTTCGTCTAATCTACTTTCCATTTTCCATTATCTATAGCACATGGTTAGTCTGATTGACCCTCGTACTTTGAATTAAGTCACATAAAATAAAATAGATATACTATTTATATTATTTAATATTTTGTATACGTATTTATAACGTAATTTAATTTATTTTTAAAGATAAATGATTCATTATTGCTTTTGCAGCTATGAAGTTCTTTTCATAGTGGACAAGGAGAAACAACAAAATATAAATGGAATCATACTTTACTTTGTGGTAAATTCAATGCTGATATGTTTGCTGCTTCTTCACATATATTGGTGGACACTCATATGCCGCGTGATTATGAATATCCTGAAAAAAGGCCAATTTGATGACGTCCGATCTGGTAATTAAATATTGTGTCTGGTAGTTCAGTTAATTGATTATCAAAATTTTTACCTTGTCATTGTCCTACGTATTCGTTTACCGTAAAAATAACAACGATAAAAATACTCATTCATTGCAATTTATATGATGCATTTTACGTACGATACCTTTTATTTCAACAAATTTATTTACTATACGAAATTTTAAAGCAAATTATAGATATTTATGTATAAATGATCTCATTAGGTTAAATTAGAAGTTTCAAGTGAAATATAATATACAGTATTTCTTTAGGAACAAATTAAATAGGAAAGTGAGTTACCTAAGTTGGACGGAGAAAAAATATTGTTTATATTATATAATTCCAGCTTGTGATCTTAGACTGCATGTATTTATCTTAATGATTTGCAGATTCAGAATCTGAATCCGATGAGGATGAGCATAAACAGAGTTGATGCGGATCGAAAAGCTTAGATTATTAAAACCATTAGCTATTTGCATTGTATTTCGGATAGTTTCTTAATGTATATTTTTAGTTTTTAAATATTCTGTTGTTGAAATAATGTTTGAATATACATGTTGTTACAACGAATTAATGTTATAACAAGGTTTGACTGTATATCAAAGTAGATTCATCCAATATATATAATCAAAATATTTAATTTTATCCTACTTGTATAGTGTAATTAATTTTCATGGAGAGCGTTCAATTATTGAAGCCCTTGCCTGAGACAGGGCATTGATGTATAAATAGGACAAGATTTGGTTGCTCAGGCGGTAATCATCCTCCGCCTCCAATGTTAACTGGATTGCTCTGTTAGTTCCTGACCTAGTCTAACAATTACTTGAACTCTATCTTTGAAGAAAATGTGGTATTAGATTAGTTGTGATCATGTATGTCAAGAGAGAACATTGAAAGCTTGAGCAGTGTGAGCAACTTTGATAAACACATCCTCCAAAGTTGTATCAGCCAGACCCCAAGCATAAACTGTGAATCTACTCTTTGCTTTTTCAACAGCTTGAAATACATCTGCAATTCTAACCTCTTGCTTTGGCAACTCAAACTTCTGTGTCCCTGATAGATGATATATCCTGTTGGCATTTGGGGATAGGCTTTGCACCATGTGCTCCACTTCCTCCTCATTATCTGATGATGTTGTCATCGTAAACACATAAGACCCTCCGTATCTTGCCTTCAACTGTTGGATATACATGGTCAGAACAGTTTACACGTAAAAAGAAGCAGATGGAGAGAGGTCAAAAATGACTTAGCCCTGGCAATCAAATCCTTAGTTTAATCAACACTTACAAGGACCTTCTTGCTTTTATGACTCTAGAATCGCGCCACAAGATCAAAAATATAAATATGCAGGACTTCTTAAATGCTTGAGATTACCTCTTTAGGATTTCCTATGCACTGCAAGCTGCCATCGACGAATATTCCTAGTCGATCACATAGATGTTCTGCTTCTTCCATTGAATGAGCTGAAATTGTTATCCTTTATGAGTAGTCATATTAATGATCTCATTAACCAGTGGTAAGAAATGAGCAAGGGAAGAATTCGGGTGCACAAAGTGCAACATATATATGTTGCGCTTGGGGCAAATATCTCGTTTATCATTTATTAGTACCCTTCATACAACTCGTTAGTACTGTCCTGAGTGCACATAGTTCATTCATGTTAAAGGGGAAACAAAGAAACAAGATAAAGCATGTTAAGTTACTAGTGAGAATAATCGCTCTATCTTGCTTTGCACGCTTGACAACATTCCACAAGTTACTTCGTGAAGATGGATCCAGTCCAGTGCTGGGCTCATCCATGTAGACAACCTAAAGAGTTTCATAAACCACTAGCATATTATCAATACACATCTCGGAATATCTTCCCACGAGAATGGATGGTAAGGAGTAACATACCTTGGGATCTCCAATCAGTGAAATAGCAACACTTAGCCTCCTCTTCATTCCTCCACTGTATTTACCAGCTTTCTTGTCAGCAACGCCTCCATGAAACAAGTTGACACTCTTAAGAGATTCTTCAACTGCCTGTAGGCAGAAAAGTATAAATAACCATATATATATATATATATTCAGATGAGGAGTCAAGTCTATCAAGATTTTAGTCTTTCAAGTTGCCTCGACGATTCATTGCCCGTAAAGAATCAACCAATTGCTTGTGCTATAGAATGAATAGTATCAGTAAAGATATCCTGGACTTGAGGAATACAATCAATTTAATCAGTTGTGTTAATTGGCTATAACTTAATTCTGCTGTAACAGATTTTGGATTATAAGTTCAATTTTACAAGCACTCATTAGCCATTAACCTACTTGTGTCAAGTCTGCTCCTTCAAGATTTTTAAGCCTTCCATAGAAAAGTAGATGCTCCCTTCCTGTTAATATCTCCCAAAGCAAGCTGAAATGAACTCCCAAATGAAAAAGAGAATTAGTATTAGGTCGATATTATTTGCAGGAAGGGGGGATCGAATGTCAACTAAAAGCAATTCTTACTCATGCTGCGGACATACACCCATGTTGGTGTATATCATATCCATGTCTGTTCGTATATCCATACCTTGAGCATATGCAGTACCGGAGCTTGGTTTTATGAGCCCAATCATCTGTTAGAGGAAAATTATCGATCAAGGGTGTTGAGTTTCACTTTTAACAATCTAAATACATAAATAAAGAGTCAGTATGCAGCTTATCTCACTACAAAATGCGAGGCAGTCAGAATGTGTATTTAAAGTAGTGACTACTCTAAGATTACATTCTTGAGTGACTAAAACTTAAGATTTACAAAGATATATCTAGCACAAAACAGACAACAGGACTGACCATGTTAATAAAAGTAGTTTTGCCAGCACCATTGGGACCTAGCATACCAAAACATTCCCCTTGAGGCAAAGCAAGTGACAATCCTCTCACTGCAAATTTCTCAGGGTTTCCATCTTTCCCTGGATAAACCTTTTCCAAATTGTCACAAATGACAGCATGACCTGTACTTGATTCGAGCAACTGTTCAACTCTCTCCCTCTGTTGAAAGGAAGTTCCGTATGGTTAGTATTATAGACAGTGACAAACATACCCTGCAAAAAGGTTTTTCATGAGAAATGTTAAACATTTACCTCCTGAGCAACATCAGGCTTCTCCATTTGTACGAAAACTTTAGACCCCTGCCTTCTAAAACTATGTTTCCTAGAGGAAGGCGGAGGCCTCTTTCTAGAGTGCCACATGAAACATAGGGAATATTTCCCTGATGAAGCAATCTGATCAACGTAATAACCAAGAAAGAGAAACACCAACCACTGCACCAACATAATAATTAGGACCTCCTTCATTCCATTTTTTCCGTCACTCAAGTCTTTCCATCTCATACCATCCGTTCCTAAATAATTACCCTTGAAAGCATAATGGGAAAACTCATAAAGTCCACGAAAAAGAGAAAAGCCAGGATATAGCTCCATAACTATAATCCAGCCTCCTACAATGTCATGACAGTGTTCACCGGAAGATTAGTACAAAAATGAAGCAATATCCAATTAAAATATTTTCAACAACTAAAACAAAATATCAGGAGAAATGAAGCCAAACAAAACACACCAGTATCTCAATTCTAACATGATTTTTTTGCACAGAAGGTAAGGAAAGTACAAGTTGATTCTCTTCACCTAATGAAAAATATAACGTCCATGCTCCTTGGTAAAGAAAGGGGAAGTTAGAAGGTTAACAGTAATTGTTTCCAATTTTCGTTCAAAGCCTGAAAATTTAAAAAATAACAACATGGAAATAGTAGGTTTGACAGTAGCAATAGGACGAGTGGTTCTCGTAGTTGTATTGCCCTAAAGCAACACAACTGAACCCCTCTTCTCGGGAAATTTAATGGTTTGGGGTACGTCAATTCCCTGGATTTTCTGCCTTCCCTTTCCCTTCATCCAGCCACTCTTTTAGTTCCCAAAATTTATATAATCCAGAATCAGTTCAATCTCTAAGGCAGATTTCCGCTGAGAAGGGAATAGTGTGTGTCCAAAAGTGAACAAAGCCCTATAACTTCCCTTAAACAAAATTTCATATTTTCTGATAGCTCTAGAAAGCAGATAAAAGAGACAACCATGCCTTTAATTTCCACTTTAGAAATTGAATGATGCAATCCCCTCAAAAGGCCCAAATGAACTGCAGGTCAGTACCAATGTACTGCTTCAATAAAACAGGACTGTCGCTATTTTGGAGGGTGACTAGGTGGTCCAACAATGAAAATCATGAGTTTGCAAGACAACCTTAATATTACGGAACTTACTGGAAAATGTTTCATCCTGGAGAAAGAACTGGAAAAGGAATGATGACAAGAGTCCATTTGCAAACACCATTACATAGCCAATGACTGTTACAATGTCAAGTAAGCAGAATCTGTCATATAATATTAGTTGCTGAAAGTTAATAAGAAAAATTGGTTCATCATCATTCTCATAAACATTCTTTTTCATATGCGCAATCGTTGCAATATTAACAACAACTTCTATTACAGATAGTAAACCTGTGGCTGCCTGGACATTAGAGAAAAATGCAGCAACTAAAAAAGCAAGGGACTCTTGCAAGTTTATATAGATGAAGTAAAACACGAACTGGATGGCGTAATCATTAAGCAAAAAGAACTTCAAGCCTGCAAAAGGGAAAAAGGGGAAATGAAGGAAATTTGTAGCAGGCAACTCCAGTTAACAGAAAGGGCTCAACTGAGTAGCTGTAGCATTACCTACTAATGAGCCGAAAATCACAAAACATAACATGTATATAGAAGCTACGAATAGAAAATAAGCATAAGAAATCAGCCAATAGGGACCATCCCCAAGTCCATGCATTTTCATCATGATCCTCAGTTTTTGCTGCTTCTCATAAACTAGAGCTATCAAAACAACCTGCACACAATTAATCATGCAATAAGCATGACATAAAATATTAAATTGAATCATATGATGAATAAAAAGAAAACATTTGTATAAAGGTTATTAAGTATATACAATTACTCCGATACAAATTAATAACATAAGCTTAACCAGGCATCATATTGTTTCTAAAGAAAATAACCCGTAAGGAATTCCAGAGATACTAAAAGTTGAAAGCTGCTGTACATTCTGTCAAACCTCTTGACTGATAAGGTGCTGAGCTAAAGAAGCTCGACACTGTATGATAAATGAACACGAAATTTAAGAATGTAAAGAAGATTATTGGATTTTGTGATCTTAAACTAAATGTGTGAATATCATACCAAAAGTACCCTTTGAATTTTGTGGTCTTAAACATGCCATGTTAATTCTACACAAGAATGGCACTAAGGGTGAATTGTGAATGTTGGAGATAAAAACTTACTTAATATATAAAAAGACATTCTTATGAAAAAAGCTAAAAGTGGAAGTAAGACACATAAGGAAATGGAGGGCGCAAAATTTTCTTAGCTCTTCTATGAATAAATCAGATTTTCATTCTCATACATGAACCAAGAAATAAGCGACTTTCACCCAAAAAGAAGAAGAAGACCCTAAACTCATAGAGTGACTGAATAAGGAGGTAAATTTCACTCCTCATGACTCCAAGGAATAAAAGGAGATAAATACTAAACAATGCAGTTGATGAATGCAAAGAAAGTTGTCTAGGAACTGGATTGCTGACAAGTTGGCATCAGTGGATAGCATCAACAGAAAACAGATTTGTCTGACATGATTGAGACAGTCAATTGAACAAATCCCATCACGATAGAGCATAAACACAACATACTTACTTACAGGAAAAAGTTGTGAAACCACCCATGTAAAGAATAGTGGTCCAAGGAGAGAAGCGAAGTCCAGATTGAGTTTTGTTTCTGGTTTGGGCATTTCTTTGACAAACTCAAACAATATTCTTGCAGAAGGTCCAAGCAAATCCAGAATGTAGGCATTTGATGCCTGTACATAGCATTCAACAAATGTAGATATTCATTCCATTCAGTCAAGAAGAAGTGCAACATGAAGAAAATCAGATGACCTTTGAATTGCTAGTGAGATAAGGAACAGACAACTTATATTTCTTAGTAATGGACAATTTGATACAATTTGGTTCTTGCCAATTAACTAGACAATTTGAAACATAACGAGCTCAGGGGTATCACACCAGGTGCCTTCAACAACTGCTGCTTGTCATAATCAATTATAACTCTTCTTTAAACTTACTTAAGAGAGTAAGGAAATTAGACAATATAGAGTATGGTCCAATGAGCAAATCAAAAGTAAGATGCTCAACTGGACTATGGCCCATCCAGCTAGTTCCAATAACTAGACAAGGCAATCATTGAATATAAAATTAAGAAGTCTTTTTCTGAATTTAAAAGCGTACATCAAATCTTATTTATTATATACGTGTGTGTGCATGTAGATATGAAATGCATTTTATTATTTTGACAGATATGTGCGTGTAGATATGAAATGGAAAGTTTACCAAATTCACTGAACGAGGAACCCTTGTCAAAGCCAAAGGTTGATTGCTTTTGCCATTCTTATACGAAGAGTTATACCAAATACTCACATTGAAACCATTCCTATTTGAGTTAAGGAAATCATATGCTGCAAAAAAAAAAACACGCATAATTAATATGATACTGAAATAGCAAACTTATGCTTAAAGACATTCATGCAAAGAGCACCAAAAAACCTGCTATTATCTCATTTATCTTTCTCTCTGGATTCCCGTTCATGTAACCCTTATGCAGTTCATCATTGATCTCATGAGAACTATTACGCCACAAGTGTAAACCTTTTACACAACTTATCTCTGCAGCAGGAATTAACAAAGCTATAAACTGTATAAACCAATATGTTCAATCAGATAGTCCGAGATGCATGGTGATACTGCAACATCAAAGTTAAAAAGATCTCCCCTGATAGAAACTTATCCTACTTGGGTCACACAATAACCATGAAATGTATACTCAAGTTCTACAATAAAAGAGGTTTACTTTTTCACCTAAGCCTTGCTCTTTTTTCCTGAATTACACATGCAATATCTAGAACATCAAAATGGTTAAAGTTAGCCAGAACTCAGAAAGCAGTAATGAACATAAATTGACTACCTTGCTGAACAGCGACAGAACCAAAATCTAGTGGAAGAGAAAATGTGAAGTCAGGAGAACACTGTGACCGAACATTGTAGACTGTCTGGTTAGAGAAGAAAGCTGCCTCAAGAAAATTCATATACTTAGACTGTGACTCAGAGCCCTGAAAATTTAAAAGATGTTTCATCATCAAACAAAGAGTAAATTTTGAACCTCAAGGGAAATAACAAAGTAGAATAAGCTGAATACAGAGAGGCTCACCAATACATTATAGGCTAAGCTATAGAAAATGTCAGAGTAATCCAGAGTTGATCCACTGCTGAACAAATTTGTACCCATACCTATTAAATTCCACATTATTCGACATACACATAGAAATTAAATACTCAATTCACTTCTAGTATACTAGGATCACAAAAAAAAACAATTCATACTTTCTCCAAGAGTCTGATTAGTTCCAGTTAGAAGTATAGTAGCTGGACAGGAACCCGATATCTTGCACGAATCATCAGGCAAGTCCCCATATGATATAAAATCAGTTTGTACAGCACGATACGTTGATTCTGGTATCTGTAACAAGGGTGGCCACTCCAGTGGCCTAGGAATTGAACAGCTGATGGCTTGGTTCAAATCTGAGTATTCGATACCACATACTTCTTCACATTTGCCTTCACCATTTTCGTCAATACATTTACAGCCACATCGGTTCCATGGTTTATCCAACTCCTTATTTACCCAATTTTGAAGGAAAACTAGTAATAAACAAAGTATTATAGGAACCGAAATGAGGCGAATATTAGACTTGATATCTCGCTTCTACAACAAAATGAGAAACAATCACGAAGAATAAGTAAATATCACGTTTATAAACACATAAATTTTTCAATATCATGAACACAAGTGAACCAACAAAAATAACATCAATGTACCGAATAAAATACAACATAACATATATCCCCGTGAAATTCCACAAATGAGATTGCTCTAATTCTACAAATGAGGTTGCTCTATATCCCGTGAAATTCCATAAATAAGGTCGAGGAGAGTAGGTTATACGCAAACCTGAAAAGTAAAATTCTTTCTGAGGAGAGCATTGGCTTGAGTGGAGAAGCTTGTTGGACCATGCACCGAATCCGCCATGGTTTCATTAATTCAGCTCTATTCTAAATTCAACTGTTTTATTTTTAAAACTTCTGTTTAAATTTAGTGAAAGGAAGTTCGTTGAGAAATCAGAATGAACAGACGTTTGTTCAGTGGCCAGTGCACTAGATCTTCTTTTTTTATGTGCAGATGGCGGTAGGGCATGCTTCAATTGGAGTATTATTTTATGATTATGACTTTACCTTTTTTGAAAAATATCTCAATTCTATGTACTAAGAAATATTTATTTTTTAAAAAAAAGTATAAGCAATTCTCACTTTTGAAAAAGGAAAAGACATAAATTTTCTTTTAAAATTATTTCTAAAATTAGTTACACGTTTAAACTACTATACATATATACTATTTAAAAGTAAATTTTTTAATTTCATAAAGTGAGAGTGATGTTACATATTTCAGGATGATGATAAATTCACTTTTGAATAGTATAAATATGTAATGGATCACTATAATAATTTAAGCGTATAAATGACTTTTCGATAAGAATTCAAAGAAAAATTTATGTATTTTCCCCTTTTTAAAAAGTACACAACAAGGACATTTTAGATGCATTTCAATTTTCATGTCTAAAGAATTAGTTTTATAGTAGTAGTACTAGTTTATAATTTTATACTTTGCTACGTTCCATATCGAATATTTCAGTATTTTTTATGATATTGTATTAAATATTTTCAAAAAATGTTATATCAAGTATTATAATAGTGAAATTGTGATATCAAAAATTTTAATTTCAATAATTACTATAACATGTCTATTCCTAGTTGAGGTTTGCTTCTTTTTAAAATGAAATAAAATAAAAGGATACGGAAGAAAAATTAGGAAACGAAATTATAAAAGTGGTAATTAAACTCTTAACAATAAGATAAAAATTCATATAGTTAACTAATTGAGCTATTAAAATTCTCATATAACACTCCTCTAACCTCTTGTTCTTGTTTAAAAAGAAAAGGGATGGAAACATATATTGGTATAAAGAAGTGGTCATCTAGTTTAACTCAACTCTTAAAATTACTTAAAAAAACGAGAATCACATACAATACTCTACATATGGTAACAGGGGCCGATGCAGTGTATAATGAGGGGTCCTTTCGGTGAAAAAATATTACTATTTATACATGATTAAAATTATTTTTTTAGATACATATAATAGATGTCAAACTCCCTCTCATTAGTTCATATGTTTACTTCTTAGATTTAAATGCACTCACTGAAATTTTTAGCTCCGCCACTATGTGACAACCTATTTTTCCTCCCACGATCTATGTAAAATTACTTCAAAACTCCTCACACATCCATGATTAACAATATAATAACATGAAGGTTTAACATTGGATTATTAGTGATAGTGATTAAAGGCGCTAGTAATTGTGAACTGTCGTCTTTATAAAAATTGAAGAATAGAATCTCAATAATATTAGATTATTCAAAATTATCGAGTGATTTTAACGAGAGAAAAATATATTTGACAAATAATAATTAAAATTAAATGATTAAAATTGTAATCTAAAAATAAACTTTGTAACTGAGACGTAAATAACTAAATTTAAAGCATTTAATAAGTACAAACCAATAATCTTAATGTCATTAAAATATGTAAATGATTAATTTAAAATAAATATTGTAGATATAGTTTCATTTAATTCTAATTCGCAGTAAATTTAATTTCATTCACCTTTCTTCCCTTTCTGAGATCTCGCTCACCACTCCTCTCTTTTTCAATCATCTCTTCCTCACCTTTCTCACTATATACAAACATAAATTTATAATTTGTGTTTGTGTTAGTATAAAGCGTGAAACTGCATTACAAATATAAATATATATATCTTCATCTTATATACTTATAATTATATAAATATCAATCTTTCCTTGCCTAGTTCTCTCTTGTCTTTCTCTCTCATATAAACACAAATTATGCAAAATATTATGTATAATTTATGATTCAATATATAAATACAAATGTTTTAACTCGATTTAATATTATATGTATTCAAATTTTATGCAGATATACAAATACAATCATTGATATATATATATATATAATATATATATATATGATTGACATACATAATTCATTTCTCTCACTCTCTGCCCTCTCTTGCTCACCCCTCTAGCCTAACACGGAGAACATATACATATGCAGACACAATTTATATATATATATATATATATATATATATATATGACTGACATACATAATTCATTTCTCCCACTCTCTGCCCTCTCTTGCTCGCCCCACTCTCAATTTTGCTCGCCACTCTAGCCTAACACGAAGAACATATACATATGCAGACACAATTTTTATAGACACAAACGAATTAATGCCTCAATTTGGACAAATCAGATACACCATAACAAACATAATTTTACTATGGAGTGCAAATAATAAAATAATAACTATAAAACACTAAATAATTTTTATTTTTGCTATTCTTAAAATTTACTATTTAATTTAAGAGGATGTCATTGGACCGCATAGGTTTTATGTAGAAACTAAATAACGTAACGTGGCTAAAATATATTTATCCCCCAATGATTGTGAAATTCAAGGTATTCAGAGGAATAAAGCAAGTCCAAATAGACATCAAATACGGATCTCAACAATATTAGTAAGTGTATTATACTCCTTTATTCATAGTCTATTTTACTCTTATTAATTAATTAATTATTTTTTTAATATTAAGTGACTTATAATAATTAAAAATAATAGGATAAAATTACTATTTTTATTTAGAAAGAATTTCATAAATAGTTATACTTTGCTAATTTACCATTCGTATTGCTTTGATAATTGTATTAGTTCACTAATTAATAATAGTCTATATTGCTTATCATTTGTATGTTTTGATTCTGTATCAGATTACTAATAAATAATAGGCCAAAATTTGTTCGTTTAGTAGGACTTTATGTATGAATATTGTTGCAACTGTTACCAGCATATCACTTATATTTATCCGCTCTAATATTTGTATCAACTATCAACACGATATAATTACAATAAGTCATATGTGTATATTTAATTTCGTAGTATTAACACATATATTCGCAATATATTGTATGTGTATACTCAACAAATCGATCTACTCTCTATATAACATAAAAAAAAAAGAAACCCAAATCTATACATATATATATACACAGCTGCCCTTTTTTTTTATTTGATACAATTTTGCAGGACAAAGTCAATAAATTATATATGATTCGAATTAGTAATTTTAGTTTAAATATTATATTTATATTTAAAAATTATTCAATATGTATAGATAAATTATTTAATACCCACTAATGAAAAGAAATATAATTTTGAAATCATAAAAAAAATAATCTTGATTCTGCCTCCAAATTCATCTCAAGTGATGTGAGTTAACAGTTTAATTAATTCTCTAACCATACAATTTATTCTTTTTCTATTTTTTGTATCAAAAGCCTTTGAATCAGATTTAAAAAGTCACTAAAAATTAGAGGAGTTAATTTCTACGAATTGATGTCACCATAAATTATTTACCAAAATATGCTATTCAAAGTCCAACGGTTAATAAAGTCAAATATTAACTAATTTGTGTTGGGAATTAAACACACAACACACACAAATAATCTAGAGAAAAGAGAAACGGAACACAAACGGGACACACAAGAATTTAACGTGGTTCGGTTTCCCTACTCCACGACTGTAACAGGAGGATTTTATTTCACTTGTGCTACTGTTTTGAATTACAAATACAAGGATCATATTTATAGGAAAACCAAAT
>NC_028639.1:67678226-67761992 GCF_001406875.1 Solanum pennellii
ACACGGTAACGGCGGCTACTCCTCCCTGCACACAGTTCTTCACACAAGAACCCTAGGTGACAATTTCTCACAGTTTGTGTTACAATGTTGTTGAAACCTCGCTCTGATACCAATTGTTGGGAATTAAACACACAACACACACAAATAATCTAGAGAAAAGAGAAACGGAACACAAACGGGACACACAAGAATTTAACGTGGTTCGGTTTCCCTACTCCACGACTGTAACAGGAGGATTTTATTTCACTTGTGCTACTGTTTTGAATTACAAATACAAGGATCATATTTATAGGAAAACCAAATAGTTAACCTAGGGTTTCAGTAATGGGTCGGGCCGGCTCACAAGCCTCCACAAAGCCCAACAATTTGAACACCATAAATTATTTAGCAAAATATGCTGTTCAAAGTCCAACGATGAATAAACTCAATATTAACTAATTTGAACACATGAGAAGTGACAAATACATTTGCTCCAAAATTTGTTGTCTAGTCTACGAATTTGAATAAATTATATATTAAGTCCTTTTCATTTCTTAATTAAGAAGCAAGCCTGGAAGTTCATAAACAATAAATAAAATCAAATAAACAACACAGTATGTGGAGAACATTTATAGGAACAGAAAAAATAAATATTTATATGAGCCAACATATACAATACTTTTCATATAAATATATCTTAATATACTACTAATAAATTATATTCAATTGCATTATTGTGTATTAAAAGATTTAAATTGTTATAAGGAAAAATTAAAACATCTTATTTATTTATTTTGAAGAGAGTCTTCTACTGTATATACTTCTTCTAACATATTATTTCATATCACCTCCGCCAGTTTTAATTGACATAATTTTATTTTTTTGAGCCAAATTATAAAAACTTCGACTAATATTTTATGATATATTTTTTCAGCAATATGCGAAAAAATGTAATTTATAATATATTTTTTTAATTTTATAAATTAATATTATTAACTTTCAAAAAACACAACCTGGCAAATAAAACTAAACGGAACGAGTCCTAATATGTGAATTTGATGGATAATTACTACAGTAATTCCTGAATATATGACGACGGAGTGGAAATTGTTGGATATTTGGAAAACCCCAAAATGCCCTTCACTACCTAACAGCAAAATGACCATATTGTCCTTCAATGTGAACAAAATTAAGTTATAATCAGTTAATCACAACAACCAAGGCTCAACGTGAAGATCACGAATTATTTTATAATAACACGATTTGTTGGTTTGACTTATGGGGATCGTATTTCGATTTGCGTGGATCAATGAGATTTTTCCTCTAATTAAAAAATATTAGGAATCTGGGCTAATAGTTTCTGCCACAGTTTCTGCCTTTCGAATAAGCACTTTTTGCGTATTAGATAAATTCTTATTATGTAAATATTAGAAAATTGCGAGATGAAATACAATTTATTATCTTGATTTTAAATTTAAAGATATGTTAAATATATTAAAATAGTACTTAAATTTTGAGGTTCTGAATATATCAGATAAAAAGTTGAAATTAAAGAATTGCAAAAAGAGAGAAAAGAAACGTTCTTTTCTAAAGACACCTACAAGAAAATAGGACAAATAAATTGAAACGAAACGATTAATAAATAATATGCATGTTTATTTTAATATCCAAGATAACATTTTTAAAAAACTTAGAAAAATGCATAGGGAAAAGAAATGAGTACACCTAAATTTTTCTAAAATTAATTGGGATCAATAATGAATCGTGATTATTTATATTTCTCTAACAATACAAAACGTGTAATCAAGTATCTAATGAGCAATACATGAAATAATGTACAAACATTATTAGATTATCATATTTGTTAATTCCTTAAGTCCATGAAACTTGAAATTATGCCCAATTATTTCTACATAGCAAGGCTAAAATCTTCATTCGTTCATTTCATTTGACAATATTCGAATGATCAACTAGTTCCAAATCATTATGTTAACTCAGGGGTAGATTCAGAGTGTTAAGTGAAAGTTTTCGAGAATTTAATAATTTTTACATAATTTATTATTTATATTGAAAAAAATCTATATATTAGTACTTAAAGCTACGGTACAGAAAATTATATTTTTGATCCGTAAAATAATGTTAAGCTTTACTTCCATTTTGACTCAAGTTCGATCCACCTCTACATCATAGCATATTATATATTCTACAAGTATTATTGAAAAAAATATTAAAATAACAGTTAAGAAGTTAATTTATTTTTAATAAATACAAAGCTCATGTATTATTGCTTTGACAGATAGGCTATAGATATGTGAATCATTATTGAAATTTTCTTAGTATAAACACGAGGCTTAAAGAATGCACTCTGTTGCTTGCGAATAACTTATTAGTTTTGAAGTTTTCTACGAAACAACAAGGAAAGATCTTCACCACCCTAATCCTATTTTGACTTTGCAACCTAATATTCTACTGAACTAGAACTTGGTGTGCTTGGTATCACAGAAAAATAAAAGTATTCATCGAGAAAGCATTTATATGTAATCTAGCAAAACACTATGGAAAAAATCGGGAGGAGATGGGGAGATGCAGGACGATATGGGTGGAATTGTCAAGAGGTGGTTGAGGGATTTGATAGGTCGGTAATAGACAATGAATTTAGAATGTCATTTATGAAACTTATTTTTTCTACTTTTATTGAGGTCATTTCTCTCATTTTTAAGGAACTTATTTTCCTATAAAATGTTTATCAGAAAATATTTTCCTCCATTCTAAACACACCTATTTAGATTGACTTATTTTATGTGTTTTTAAATTAAGATAGTTTTTTAAGCACTTTCACAATTTTTTGGTTAAGATTAAAAAAATTAATCACTTATTTTTAAACCATAATAACAAAAATAAGTTAGATTTTCTAATTTTAATGACTTGTAAATAAATCTTAAAGCAATAAGTCTATATACAAATATGTTTTTGATAATTCTTAGTGTTTACATCAATCACATATGTAATGGGACAAAATTTCACTTTGAATTTCGGACCTCAACATCCTGCTGCTCATGGTGTTTCACGAATTATATACCTTTCGCTACCTTACGTATAAAATGTATTATTTTAACTTGTGTATATTAATTTTAAACACATTTATTAAAATTTATAATTTCGCTGCTAAATATAGATCTAGATAATGTGCTGGTAAACTTTTACCATCAAAGATAGTGAAATTGGAGTAGCAAAAAATCCAAAATGGGGAAAAAATTGAAATAACAGATTTACCTAGAAAAGACGCGCCCTTCATTTTTCTCTTTGTATATAAAGTGCAACAACTAGAACTTCATCACTACCCAAAAAACTGAATATTTAGAGAGAGAAAGCCATGGAAGTGCAGAGGGGATTCCCCTTGCTAAAACAGCAGTACAAAGCTTTAATAAAGAAGAATTATTTAGTCGCATGGCGGAACAAGATGGCCACATTTCTTCAGCTTTTCGCATCGCTCTTCTTCATCTTCCTTCTATTCCTAATTCAGAGAGCTATCGAAGCTCGTTTCTCTTCTTCCACATCTTATAAGGATGTGCGGGACCCCGAACCTCTACTGTCGCCGCCAATTCCGCCTTGTGAGGACAAAAACTTCATCGCTTTCCCCTGCTATGATTTTATTTGGAGTGGCTCTCAGAGTCCGAAAATCAGTCAGATTGTGAACGGAATTATGGCGAATAATCCTGGCAGGTCGATTCCTTCATCCAAGGTATATATTTATATATATACACACTCGTGGTTGACTTTTTTCCTCGACTGGTTTATTGATGATCTCATGTTTTTTTTTCCTTCAAATCTCTGTATTTACACTTTATATTGAACTGAGATTTGTTTAGCGGAATGGTTATAGTTTGGGGATAAATGAGTTTGAGTACAATCGAGTTTATGCCGTGTTAGTTTCTCTTTTTTTTTCTATTTTATCATCATATGAATCTTATAGTAGTATAATGACTACGAGTTGGATAAATTGTGTTGTTAGAGAGATTGAACTTATTGAAAAACACTTAAATCTCTGCAATGGAGAAATTACCTTTTCGAATGTTAAAAAAATGCTTCTTTTTTTTTTTGCCTGAATAAATAAATATAGAATTAATGCTGACAGTACTACAACAACAACAAACCAATGTAATATCACAATTGGACTTGGGGAATGGGGAGGGTAAGATGTACGCAGCCTTACCTACCTTTATGGGGTAGAGAAGTTGTTTTTGATTGACATGGGAAGCCTCCTCCTTTATCCGGGATTGGGACCAGCAATATGAACAAGCTCAGATGGGTGGAACCGATTGACCTGGCTCATCCTTTATCCAGGCTTGGGACTGCAATGTGAACGAGCTCTTACAGGCGGAGTTAATGCTAAACAATATGAATCACGAAATAAACCTGATGAGAAATTTTGCAATTATCCTGCTAGGTTGCTTCTCCATGTCTAATTTTCCTAATATGATTTTCTTTTGTGCAAACGGTGTCACTTTGTTAGCTATCATCTATAGCTTCCATGGTCTAATTTGTGTCTTCCTTGTTTTTTTCCCTGCTCTGATTCATATGCTTCTTGAGTACTTTATTTGAAAATTCTTGTTAGGGAAAAAAAATCTGTTAATCTTGGGCCAAAGTGAGGTCATTTTTCGTGATCTTTTTAATTAAAGTTTCTAGTAGTATCAGATAGTACAGCTTCTTGTAAGCAATAAACTCACTTTCTACTATTTGTTCTATTTCAGAAAATAAATTTACAGATTACTGCTTGTCATAATGTTCTTGTCCTCTCCAAGTAATAAGTCTAGTGCAGCTCCTTACTAGCTTTTTTTTTAACATTAATATGCTTGGAAACTTCATGCTTTTTCATGTTTAGGAGAATTGGCTAGTCTCTTATGTCTCAAGGGGACTCTTTGGGTCGATGTTGTCAAGGCCGACGTAGGCTCTGACATATGATTTCGGCAGAACCCGATAGCTTTGACATAAACACCCATATATTTGTTAAGAAATTCATTAAATATGCACAAAAATTAAATTCGTTACAAGCACTTGAGGCCAGTTGTCTTAGAATAAAGAAACCCATATAGTCCAAGTCATAAATCTGCCCCTGATTTGTGTAATGAGATGAGCGGGTAATCTTTAATTTCAGAGTGACCCACTTTTTCACACACAGAGTATCAGTTAGTAATGCAATCCCTGAATAAACCAATCTATGTGAAAATGTGAAAGTGAGTTGAGGATTTGGGATTAACTAAATATATGAAGTAGGGTGACGTGGTGTCTTATATCCTATAGGAGAAATGGACCTTACGATTTCCTTACACAAAACATGGTGTGCATGAATAATGTTAGTAATGTGCTTTTAAAGCATGGGAGTATGCAAAGGGGATTCCCCTTGAAAAGAGTGAACATTCTCACTCTTTTACAGTTTGCCTTCCTAAAACAAAGAACATTACTCCTTATGTTTTCAAAAAAATCCTTATGTTTTCTAGACCAAGAATCTGTCCAGTGTTCACTATTAGCTTTCTCTATCGTCATGGAGGTGATGTGATTCCTTCAGCGTATTGAGAACAAGCATAAAATCTGGTTTAAGAATTGCATTGGTAAATCCTGAATTGATGCACCAATTTTAACTTCATTAAAAGATAATTCCTGTCGTTTGAGTGTGCCAGTGTCCTGTTTACCAATTTATTTCATGCAATGGTTCCTCTAATTTGGTTCATTCTTTAGTTTAATATTTCGAATTGAAGTCTTGTTGGAACATTGACCTATCATACCATGACTTCTTTTCCGCAGGTTTTGTCATTTAGAACACGAGATGAAGTGGATGACTGGCTTTTCAAGAACCCAATGCGTTGTCCTGGAGCACTACACTTTGTTGAAAGGAATGCTAGTGTAATCAGTTATGGTATACAGACAAACTCCACTCCAGTTGCCAATCGAGGAGTCTTTGAAGATCCAACTTTTACGTTCCAAATCCCACTTCAACTGGCAGCAGAACGTGAAATTGCGAGATCTTTGATTGGAGGTAATATAAATGTGATGTTTACTACTGGATTTGATCCAATAAATGGATATGATGGTTTAAATCAAGTCCTCTTTTTTCCCAAGTTCACCTTTATCCTATGATTGTGTACATTTTCAGATCCAAATTTCAGTTGGGTTGTCAGTCTCAAAGAATTTGCACATCCGGCTTTTGAAGTTTTCTCTGCCTTGCGTACCATTGGACCTACCTTTTTCTTGGCTGTTGCTATGTTTGGATTTGTCTTCCAAATCAATGCTTTGATCATTGAAAAGGAACTCAAACTTCGGCAGGTATCACGTCTGGCATTTTGTAAGAGACGATACTGTTCTTGTACTTCATGGATGATTGTCAGTTTCTGACTGTCACATTTTTCTTACAGGCAATGACTATGATGGGTCTCTATGATACTGCTTACTGGTTATCATGGTTCACATGGGAGGGATTCATCACACTTCTCTCTTCTCTTCTCACAGTTCTCTTTGGGATGATGTTTCAATTTGATTTTTTCTTGAACAACAACTTTGCGGTCGTGTTTCTTCTTTTTTTCCTCTTCCAACTTAATATGGTTCGTCTCCACCATTCAACTTAACACTTTCACCAATTACAATCTATATTCATTTGCAGCTTCTAATGAGGCTAAATTACTCGAATATTTTTGTCCACTGAGATAGAATTTCTGCTACTGTGGCCAGGTTGGTTTTGCATATATGGTGTCTGCTTTTATTAGCAAGTCATCTTCAACAACAACTGTGGGCTTCTTCATCTTTATTGTCGGTTTCATGACTCAGGCAAGTTCTTATCTTTGAATCGATTAATATCCATACTGACTCACTGGGATGACGTATTTCTTGTCTCTCATTTTTTCAGCTTGTAACAGCATTTGGATTTCCCTATAGCGAGAACTTCTCCAAGAGCTATAGGATCATCTGGTCATTGTTCCCACCAAATCTTCTTGCTCAAGGTCTTCAGTTACTTGCTGGTGCAACTGCCACCCCTGAAGATCCTGGTGTTAGCTGGAGTGGGAGGACAAAATGTGCTTTTAATGATACAGAGTGTGTAATAACTATGGTAAGACTCTATTGCACAATAGTTATTCTCTTTTAGTTTCCAGTTTTCTTGATTTTAGGGAGGGAAGTGAAGCACTTTGAGAGTAAGGACTTTCTTTGTTCGTACATGATTTCAGTAGCTACTTTTTGTTCACTTCTCATCACTGTTATAGCTCTGTGACTTTGAATGAGAGTGGAGCTAATGAGTTATAGAGGGAGGGAGGAGAGACTCTAGGTTGGTCAAAGTATTTCTTAAAAGCATACACACACATATCTTCATAAGCTTTACAAAGGTTGGTCGAAGTACTTCTTTACAAAACTTATTCCATGAAACAATGGATCACATCTCCTTTACAATTAAGGATCACATCTCCTTTGCAAACTAAGCAAAATATTATAGAGGAGCTATTAGACTATCTCGAAAGATCTCATTTTTTCTAGCAGTTAGTTCTTTCTTAATACAATATTCCTTTCAGTCTCATACAGTCATCTTGCATCTCACATACACCCATTTTATCTGTTGTTTCTCTTAACAGAACGAGATTTACATATGGCTCGTGGTAACATTCTTTCTGTGGTTTGTTCTTGCTATTTACTTGGATAACATAATTCCGAATATTTCTGGTGTGAGAAAGTCAGCATTCTACTTCTTGACTCCTGGTTACTGGACAGGCAAAAGTGGAAATAAGGTGAAAGGTAACCAAAATTTATCACTACCTTAATATCGAATTTTGAGCATACTGTGACAAAACTTTAAGGCTGTTCATTTTGTGTTCAGAGGGTAGTGTTTGTAGCTGCACAGGTTCAGTGCCAGCCTTGGATAGTATTATACCAGATGACGAAGATGTTCTTGAAGAAGAAAACATTGTTAAACAGCAAGCTATGCAAGGTGAAGTTAATTCTAATGTTGCAGTTCAACTACATGGTCTTGTAAAGATATTTCCTGGAACAACAAAGATGGGCTGTTGTAAATGCGAAAGGAAATCTCCATTTCATGCCATCAAGGTATTTTATCCATTGGTCTATGAGAAGCTAACATTAGTTGTTTTTTTTCTGTCCAAACAGAAGTCATCAGTAGAGAAAAGAAAACACTTTACGCTTTCAGATAGGAGTCGAGCATGAAATCTAGTTTGAGACTTGTCTCAAAATTTGTTTTTTGGCTTCTCTTGCAACTTCTTTGGATTTCCCTGGCAATTTAGTCAAATCAAAATTTGTGTTTAATTTCATTTAGTACACGTTTTACATGTGTAAGAATAGCATATGGGAAATTAGAAGTCGACATTTCAAAAGATAAAAAAACTAGAAGAAATAGCATCAATAATTAATAATCCTCTGGAGATCCTATACCTCTACCCTGGCTGCATCTTCATCTCATTCTTTGGAGTCAATACTGCAGGGCTTATGGGTGAATCTTGCAAAGGATCAGCTATTTTGTCTTCTTGGGCCCAATGGAGCTGGAAAAACTACTACTATTAATTGTTTGACTGGGATTACACCTGTTACTGCAGGAGATGGTAATATAATTTAGTCATTCAAATTCTGTATTCATTGCATATTACTTATGTGTAACACAAAGCTGCTTTTTAACAGCACTGGTATATGGTGAGTCCATAAGAAGTTCTGCAGGCATGTCAAACATTCGATCGATGATAGGGGTTTGTCCCCAGGTGACTATTTTTTATCTTTATATGTTCCAATTTTCAAATTTTTCATGGAACTGACTAAGACTCTACACCAGCAATACTTTGTTTCCATAAAAGAAAAAATTCATTCATTTTTGTCGTTTTACAGTTTGATATTCTTTGGGATGCATTGTCCGGTCAAGAACACCTGCATATTTTTGCCAGCATTAAAGGTCTACCCCCTGGTTTAATAAAAGAGGTGAGCATAAAACTTATGTATATCTAGCCTGTTGTGCCTGTCTAAAGATCTGATGAACAAGATCAGCACAGAATAGAATGATTATAAATCCTGCTTAACCAATTGTTCGATCAAATCACAGGTAGTAGAAAAGTCATTAGCCGAGGTAAAACTCACACAAGCAGCCAGAATGAGAGCTGGTAGTTACAGTGGAGGAATGAAAAGACGTCTTAGTGTTGCTATTGCTCTTATTGGTGAACCAAAATTGGTCATTTTGGATGAACCGGTAAGTTTTGGAAAATAAAGTTTTCTAATGAGTTATCAGAATTATGCTAAAAAAAATTTATTATGACATTCTCTTTTCTAAAACATGAAAACGCTTCATAGACTACTGGTATGGATCCAATAACTAGAAGACATGTCTGGGACATAATTGAGGATGCCAAAAAAGGGCGTGCCATTATCCTGACCACACATTCAATGGAAGAAGCTGACATCTTAAGTGACCGCATTGGTATCATGGCAAAGGGTAGACTTCGTTGCATTGGAACTTCAATAAGATTGAAATCAAGGTTTGGAACTGGTTTCATTGCTAATGTAAGCTTTTCTGGTGGGACAAATGGGACTCCTGATAGAGAAGATACTCTGAGTACACCTCAACATGAAGCTGTGAAACAATTCTTTAAAAGTGTATGTCAAAGATGTCTTTTCTTTTGCTTTTTCCCTCTATTTTCTGAAACTACTAAAGGAACTGGTCTGATTTGCAAACTATGCCTGCAGCGTCTGGACGTGGTGCCTACAGAGGAAAACAAGTCCTTCCTAACCTTTATTATTCCCCATGCCAAGGAGAAGCTGTTGACGGTAATATCTTTATAGCAACGTTGAGATTAGATTAGTTTAAAACCATTTCTGGTCTTTTTACTTTATTGTGGAATTATATGCACACACACATTTGGATAGCTCATTTGGTGATCATTGGATTTTACCCTCAATCAGGACTTCTTTGCTGAGCTACAAGATAGAGACAAGGAATTTGGCATATCAGATATTCAGCTCGGGCTTACCACTCTTGAAGAAGTTTTTCTGAACATCGCTAGACAGGCAGAATTGGAAGAAGTGGCTGAAGGAAGCTCTGCTACTCTTACTTTGAATACAGGGCTCTCACTTCAAGTAAGTTGTTTATCATATTCTTGGTTCTATAATTTTCATGATGAAATTGCACGCGAAAATTCTAATCCCTGTGAAATAAGTAACACTGTTTTTATTTGTTCTGTTCAGATACCTATAGGAGCAAGATTTGTGAAAATTCCAGGAACAGAATCTTCTGGGAATCCAATCGGAACTATGGTAGAAGTGTATTGGGATCAAGATGATTCTGGTAGACTCTGCATTTCTGGTCACTCACCAGATATGCCAATACCAGCTCATGTTCAACTAATAGATCCT
Source organism: Solanum pennellii (assembly GCF_001406875.1). NCBI lineage: Eukaryota > Viridiplantae > Streptophyta > Magnoliopsida > Solanales > Solanaceae > Solanum > Solanum pennellii. The sequence continues at coordinate 67,688,589 of NC_028639.1, forward strand.
CCAACAGACACTTCTAGTAGAGGCTTTTTGCGAAAACGGAAACAAATACAAGGAATTGTGATTGATCCTGCACAGATCACGGGTGCAAGTTCGTAACAAAGATAGAATTTTGATAATCACAGTAAAAAAGGTTTTACAGATTTTCCTTTTTTTTTTTGTATAAGTGAATTGTTGTAAATGTGTTTGCTGCTTGGGACATCTGTTTGTCACAAGAACATTATTTTTCTCCGGATGGTTCTTTTGTATGCCATAGCTTCGTTTTCGTTAACATTAATTTATCTTGTATATTACAAAATTATTTGTAACATTTACTGTCATTCTTATAATGAAAACATTTCTCTTTTCAATATCTTTGATAAATAATTGATGTATGTATCAAGAATAATGACATGATATACAACTGAGAGGCTGATTTAGAAGTTAAATTTGAAAGTAAAAGTGTATTTTTGATCTTTTTGCCTTATATTTAGAAGTGTTTGTTGGTTGTGTAAACACCACACCAACAATATATCAAGGTAAAAGTGTAATTTTGATCTTTTCTCCTTATATTTAAAAGTATTTATTGGTTGTGTAAACACCACACCAATAATATATCAAAGCAAAAGTGTAATCTTTTTTCTTTATATTTAAAAGTATTTATTGGTTGTGTAAACACTACACCAACAATATATCAGTGAAATTTCACAAAATCGAGATAGAAAAACTGTTTTACTTTTGATGGAGAAATATAGAAAAGATAGATAAACTTCTGAATTAACTTTTAATTTAGTGCTTAATGCTCACTTGTAGACGTAAATGCGCTGCCAACTCAGCAATTAACGGTTAGCATTCAAAATTTGAAACCAATATGATAAGAGCGTGTTAATTGGGCCCAGCCCGAAGAGCCGTTTCTACAGAATTTTTAGATTTAATTTTGAAGCAGTTGTAAAATTTCCCGCCCAAACACCACTGCCATCTTTTGGGAATATATATAGTCAGCCCTAACTTCTCAACTCTCATCATTTCCTTCTAACTCTCTGGAAAACCTAAAATTTATCAATGGAAATCTCCGGCAAAGATCAATCCTCTGTTTCTGGTATTTGTCTTCACTTTTTGATTTCTCTGTGTTTTTTTCATTTATGATTGTGCGTATACGTTTGTTTCGCTGTATGTGTAAATGTGATTGACGGTTTTTTTTTCCGCAGCAAATGCTAAGCGATCATCATCAGCAACGAAGCTTCTTCGATATCCACTGCGATCGGGCACGAAGCCCAAGGAGGAGAAGCCGCCTCTGACTGATGCTTCCAACTCTTCGGTTCCTAGAAGGTTTGTCTCTATTACTGTAACTACTTCTCTGATTTTTAGTCTGTGTAGAGAATTTAGTGTGATTAGACTGTCAGAAGACAGCGGTTGTATGAGTATCTGTTGTTTGGATGAATTCTCTGCTCCTTTGCAGACCTACATTGAACTATTTGCCATGAAATAGCTATTTGTTTTGGTTTAGGAAAAGGGAAAAGAAATTGCAGAATTTTGCGTGATGTTCTGCTTTGTTATTTTAACAGTTACAATCAGTATAGCTGAAAACTGCTTCTATGATTTTTAGTCTGTGTAGAGAATTTAGTGTGATTAGACTGTCAGAAGACAGCGGTTGTATGAGTATCTGTTGTTTGGATGAATTCTCTGCTCCTTTGCAGACCTACATTGAACTATTTGCCATGAAATAGCTATTTGTTTTGGTTTAGGAAAAGGGAAAAGAAATTGCAGAATTTTGCGTGATGTTCTGCTTTGTTATTTTAACAGTTACAATCAGTATAGCTGAAAACTGCTTCTATGATTTTTAGTCTGTGTAGAGAATTTAGTGTGATTAGACTGTCAGAAGACAGCGGTTGTATGAGTATCTGTTGTTTGGATGAATTCTCTGCTCCTTTGCAGACCTACATTGAACTATTTGCCATGAAATAGCTATTTGTTTTGGTTTTGGAAAAGGGAAAAGAAATTGCAGAATTTTGTAGACGTGATGTTCTGCTTTGTTATTTTAACAGTTACAATCAGTATAGCTGAAAACTGCTTCTACAAACTGCACCATAATTTTTGGCCTGGAATAAAGTATACCATCTTATCAAATTTACTTAACATAAACAGATGTTAACCTGTCTCTAAAGTTGAGGTTATTGTAGCTTTATGTTTTTTCCCATGGGGATAAATGGGGTCTTGGAGAAAGACAACCTAGCCTTGGTTAAGTTTCTGAGAATGGTTATCACTTTTCCTTTTGAACAGAAATCTAAACAAATTAAACTATTGTAATGTACACAAGTGTAGTGAATTTAAGGATGTGCACTTTTCCCAGTCATTTTGTTCTTACTTATGCCAAATATTTGTTTCCTCTGATAACCATTTGCTTATAATAATTTCATCTCCCATGTTAGGGTAAAACCTGTCTCAAGTGTTAGTAAGAGTATTGGTGTCTTTGATCTTGGTAAGGAAAAGGCTGCTGCTAAACCTCCAAGAAGGCTGTCTATTCAGTCTAAGTCGAGTGCCAGCCCTGCCTCAAGATCAGTAGGCACTGTCACTCCTATTTCTGAGGCTAGGGCAAAGAGATCTGTGATCAACCAGGGGAAAACTAATACACCGCTTTCAGCTCTGGCAAAGTCATCAAATGGAAAGGAAAGCAATCGTCTATTCTCTGCACTCTACTGGCTATCCCAGATTAAGCTCTCTGAATCTGCTGCTAAGCATTCAATTTCTCTTGGGTTTTTCAAACTTGCTTTGGAAGCTGGCTGTGAGGTACGATAAATGTTCCATCAAGAGGGGACCATTCTACAGAATATCTAATGAAAATACTCTCCCTACTGTGTCCCTTGAAGATCGGCAGATACCTACTTTTCATCAATTTTTTCTAATTAAGAAGTTTAGTGCTGTTCAGTAATTTCACTATTTTCCCATCACAATGGTGTGCAGAAATTCAAAACTGCCTGTAGATAGTGAATTATGCTACAGAACCAGACTACTTACCTCATATCTTTTTCTGTTTTTTATTTCAGCCGCTTCAACGTTTGAGGGATGAGCTGAAATCCTATGTGCAACGTCATAACCTTCTAGGTCTTGGAGAGCCAGTGAAACAACTGTTTGAAAGCTACAATATTTCTCATGATTTTGAGCAGTTGCAAGTGTCTGAGACTTGTTCCCATGCACCTCAAGATGGGACACCTTCATCTGATGACAGCACTTCATCTGTTGCTGCCACTGAGAAATCAGAACCTGAAGTCGTGACCAAAGATGCTATTGAAACTTGGCAAGTGGCAGAACCTACTAAAGAGACTTCATCAAGGAAAGACATTGCAACTAAGAACCATAAATCTGTAAGTAAGACTGCTACAACTCCAAACTCGACAGAGGTTGCTGCAACTCCAAAATCTACAGAGGTTTCTGGTACCACAAAAAAGAAGATTGAAAATCCTAAGCAAAAACCAAATAAGAATAAGGCGAAAAGACAGGGAAAGAAATCTGCTGGAGTAGAAGGTAAACGTCTGTCGGTAACTTTCTTGGTTAAAAGTCTTGCTGTTTTTGTATGTTCCTGAGATTTATAACTATTTTTATCATAGGTCATGCTAATGCTGGCACTGCTGAGGTAGCCCTTCCAGAAGACAAAGAGAATATGGTAAGAAGAGATTTTATGGTTTAAACTTCCCTTTTGACATACTTTCATTATGGGAGTTTCAAAAGCCTTTTTGAAGTTCTCAGTGATTAATTTCCAATCTTCTACTGGTGAACTATTGTATTTTTGTCTTCTCTGATTAATTAATCACCTGAAGACACCATCCCCTCTTAGAACTTCCTCTTTTATGTCAAACATGGCTTCTTGAGTAAGGATTAACTGCCATCTTTTTTTTTTCTTTTTTTTTTGCAATTGTAAGCATATGTAATAATACTATAGTTAACTTTACAATCACTTTTTGCAGGATGCTCCACAGCCAGAAGTTTAAATGCATGTATGAAAATCAAAGAATGTTGAACATACTTATGTTATGGTTATTTGTTTTGGTGTTCATAAGCAGGAAGTTATTCCTTGTATAGATTATAGAAGGGTCGAGTGGAAGTGTCAACTCTGGGGTTTGCATGTGAAAGAATCATGTTTTCCTTGTTTGGTCCTAGTTTGACCCAAGACTTTTGGGCATTATTATACATATATGTTTATGTTTTAAATTGCATTTGGTATCATACTGGAAGTGTTTTTATCATGCTTCAGTTCTATGCATTACATGAATATTGCAACTTGCTATTTTTTCATCATCTAATATACACAGTTAGAATTGCAAGTATATTGAAGTAGTTATATTGGATATAATAGTGATATCTCTGCCCAAAATTTTAGATCAAGCGAGAGCCTGGCCATTTGGTGTCGTGTCCTTGTTCATATACGGGCCCCTCTTCATTCTGTGTAGTTCACTCCTGTTAGCGCTTTGTTATCTAAGCATTATTTTGTCCATTTGAACTATAGGAAGTGATGCGTAGACTATAAGTGCAATACGATTGTTCTGTGCAACATTAACTATTAAGTGCAATGACCAACGTTGTCGACTTCCAAAAGTTCAGTAACGTGGAAATTTTTGGATAAGAAACTCTCAATATACTAGACGATCAAGTCCAGGTGGAACTGGAACTATGCAACAACAATATTTTCACTTCAATACCACAGTCGTTAGATTTCATCTATAATAATACGGCTTTCCTGTCATTCCAACTCATTAGCCCTTTTATCCCTTCCCTGTAATAAAAGGTGACATTTTCATAGAAATGTTTTATGCTGAAAGTATTGTTTAGAACTATGTAAACCCAGCTTTAACTGTTTCACTGATAGACTTAATGAGATAAATAACCAATCAGTACGAAAAGGGATCTGCTAATTAAATATCTAAAACGAAGTTTGACATCAATTGATCCAAAAGCAAATGAAAAGTTGTTGCTTCTTTTCAATTTAAATATATGATTATACATTAGGTTTGCGAGGCTTACAAGTTAAATCCAAACTTAAGAGTTAATGGAAGTATCTGAAAACCATCTTTGTTGGAAAAGAAAATAGCACAATCTAAACAAATCCAATACCAGAAGACATAATCTACAGGAGCTGGACAAGCGGTGAACAACAATTGATGGGGAGTAGCATAGAGAAACTATGCTGGGATCAGCATGAGTGTGCTCCACTAAAATTACAATTCCGGACTTAGGTGTCTGGAACTATTACACAGATGAGCCCCCAAAGCTCATGATTGAGGTTGCAATAACCTCTATATATGTGGTATCAGTCTGCAGTCCAGCTCTGCTCCACAATTTCTCTGACTCTCCGGTTGTACTCCCTCTTATTTTCACTAAACAACCGAGCAGCTTCCGAGTTTGCAGGAGAATTAGGGTTTGGATCACACAGCAGTGACTGCAAGAATAAGATAAAAGTCATAATCATTTACACAAACAAGAAGTCCAAAGTACTCTTCTGAAGGTGTACGATGCTAGTTTGCATTAAAGTCTCCAGTGGTAATAAACAACTACAATTGTATCTCTCCTAACCCACCATTTGAGGGACATCATTTTCACCTCCCTCCCCTACTCAACAAATTATTACTTATACAACCAAGAGGGAAACAGAGGGTTGGACTGTTGGAGTAAGCCCAGTACGTGTAAAACCAATACCCTTCTTGCGCGCACACTGCAGTAACCATACATTATCCAGCCAATCAACCACCATAACCAATCCTATCCCCACCCAATTTCTTTTTACTGAATATCTGTCTTGTCTATTTTCACAAAGGAGGACAACCTAGGAAACAGCAGTATACCTGGAGATAGAGTTATGATACTGATAAGTGATAATAAAAAAGATGATCTAATCTGATGCTTCCTCCTCATGCTATACACTAAATAATCAACACAAGTGCTTGAACATAGCATTCATCAGCAGGTGCTAGTTAGGAGTTATTGCTCAAACATATCTCCCTCGTAATAACAAGTCCATATATGTTGGTTCGGCTATGATGTAGATTGTAGAGATTATAGGAATTCCAATTACAAGAAACACTCTCAAGAAACCCTTAGCGGTGGCCCAATGGTTTGAGCTTGGGACTTCCATGTTAGAGGTTTCAAGTTCGAAACCCTTTGCCAGCGAAAGCAAGGGGTTTACCTTCTGGGTCGAGCTCATCGCACCAGACTTGCCTAGTGCGGGTTACCTCTCCTATGTGGTTTGCGAGCTATTGCATAGGAGCGAGGGTTTTACCCTGTGCGCACCCAAAGGGTAGCGGCTGCAGGTTTCCATTCAACCCTTTTTTTAAAGAAATGGTAGCAGGATTTCGTTAGTAACTGAAAAGAACAAGTCTGAGCACAAGGCAGTGCTGAGAGATATAGGCTCTAGTTACAAGACATCCAAAAGAGAAACTCTTTTTTTTTTAAATGACAAGGAAAACCCGCAGCCGCTACCCTCTGGGTGAGCACGGGGTAAAAACCCCACTCTATGCAATAGCTCGCAAACCACATAGGAGAGGTAACCCGCAACAGGCAAGCCTGGTGCGACGAGCTCGACCTAGAAGGCAAATCCCTTGCTTTCCTTGGCAAGGGGTTTCAAACTTAAAAATTAGAAGCCAAAAATCTGGTCTTGTACCAATAAGAAGAGACACTCTGAGATTAACTATAGACTCTACATTTTATATTAATTTTTTTTTTGAAATTAAATCTTGTACTAAAGTTTCTTTTTATTTAACGTAAAAAAATATACATGTGCAAAATGACCTCTATACTTATCATCCTAAATGTTCTAACAACAAGAAACAGACAATATATTTTGAAGTCTTCCTTACACTTTGGTGAGAGAAAAAAAGAGGGGGGAGGGAGATTTATCCGAGATCTTTCTTACTTGTCTGTGTAAAAATGAGGAAAGGAAATATCAGAGGGAAATTCAAGTTGACTCGTTAGGATATGGGTTTGCAGAGTAATCAGAACTTCCTTTTTCTTCATCAAATGAAGTGTCTGGCAATTCCTAAACCTAGACTCGTTAGGAAACGAGTTTATCCTGTTTACTAATATTACTCTGCAAATGATGATGTCCTATTATATTGGGGCTAATTTATTCCATGAAAGCATAAAGCAAGGATTTTATTTCTAGCTACCACGGCTTCTATTTGTTTCTACCTCGTGTCACTTTCAAGGTTTCTTGATTAAGATCACTTGATAAGAGATGATAATTATGGCTAAATGAAAACCGGTGTACTCAATAGCTCATTGATACTGGAGGACATAAAGAGGGTTCGATATGTACAACTACCATTAAACCAATCAGGGAGTTGAATCAGGGAAGCAAATTCCACGAGAAGAATGAATCACCGAACTTGCACTTAAGAATAATGTTCCTCAATGAAGTCAACCAAGAGCAAATGCCTGCTTAGGAAGTAGGAAATAGACTTCCCCTCTAAACACACGGTAACAATTTTCTGAAGAATAAACTAGAAAAGCTATGTAGGCATTTGGGTAATATTTGGTTTAAGCTGAAAAGGAGCATTTAGAAGTATTTACGTATGGACATAAATTTCCCCAGGAAATAAAATAGTTTTGTGAATGAAAAACCATTATTTCACTAGAAAAGCTACTCAAACCACTTGTAAATAATGTTTTGAAGTTGAAGCTGAATGCCCAAACAGGGCTCTTTAGCCCCATTTTTTTTATTAGTAACTATGATCAGCCAGCTTTTTTCAAGAAATTTAACAAATAATAATAATGTTTATACTTGTGGCCTGTGGGACGATTTGAAATTTTGTTTACTGTTTGGAAAATAGACTTACCCTCAAATAAAATGAATCATCAAAGAGAATAGATACGAAAGGATCAGTTAGATTAACTGTGTTGTGTTGACCAAAGAAAGTATTTTAGAAAGTTCCTTCTCCTTGAGAGCAGTCTTCTGAGAGAATTGTCATAATTCAAACAGAAGTATTTCAGACCGTCCTCTAGATAAAAGTCCTGAAGTTTAACTTTGGCTTAAGTTAACAGCTTTACAATAATCGTACTTCTAGTTTCCACATTGTTAAAGAGAACCCTTTCTAGACATTCTAGGAATCGTACTAAATTTTGGGAGAAATACTTGACAACTGAATCCTTAAAAACCTTCCGCAAACAATGAATTTGGAATCACTTCTTCATAATTCTTCTATACTTTCTCATTTAGAATTAATGAATTCACATGGATTTATCCAAGCATGAAATGCAAAAGTAGCATACAAGTGAGTAATCCAGCTATCATAACATAAGGAATAGATTTATTAATTTTTTAGAAAAAGGAAGCTATCACAAGGAAAAGCCACACTTATAGAATTCATACCTGTAGATACTGCTTACAACACCTACTTATCACAATTTAACTACTGTTATAAGGATCTTTCCACTGCATCTATAAGAGTAAAAGTAAAACTCAAGGAAACAAACAATAAACTGGTCTATTTTCCTAAGATGTTCTTTATTGTGGACTTTGAATTTAAGTCTGAGCTCCATACCTGAATGGATGTAAGTATAGCCGCAACATCATATATTGGACTCCACTGGTTTTGCAGGATATCCAAACATATACTTCCATCTGCATAAACTAAAGAAGTGGAAAAGCAAATTTCAGGTTAGAATTCATTATTTTGTTCTCTTATGAATGGAAAACCACAACTACCCTCCAACTTACTATTTGGATGAAACATGCGAGAAACAAATCGCACTGTTGGTGGCTTGTTGGGATAATCCTCGTTGAATTGAAGCGTCAATTTAAACGTACCTGATGTTTTCAAAGGGTATTGTGACAGAACAAAGTATCAAATACATATCAGGAAAGAAGATATCAACTCATAATTCACTCAGAGACAGGTGCAGAATGTATGTTTACTCTTCTTCTATGGAGCAAATAGCAAATGTGCCAAAAGCAACAGCACAAATTGCTTCAAATTCGTAACACATTCCTTGGTCGGTCCATAAAAAAGTGTAACCACGTGAGAAGTCCACTAGAGGACATTTTTGGTTCCACCAATAGCAAAACAAGATCCTTTTGTTACAAGATTAGGCATGACATGATAGACATTTCTGAAAGCTAAGCAGATAGAGCAGCCAAGTTGTGCCACACAGCTAAATCACCAAAATTCATAGATTTCGACAAAATGCAAAGAACCTATTGCAGAAAAGTATAGAAGATCACTGTGCACTTATTGACTGACTAATTTGCTTTTGGCATTAAGCAACAAAATGATGACAGATAATTAGGTGGAGAATCATAATGGTATGAGCAGGAAAACTTGGATTGCAAGATCAAAGAAACAAATGATTGCCATCACAGCACAATAATATGGTCATAAATACTATGCGCAAGAGGTACATCCCGTGTTGAATGATTAAAAAAATTTACAACTGCACTTGTTTTTCTCAACCTCTTTTCCTTTAAATTCTTCTTTTATTATCGCGTGTGGAGTGGACAGAGTGGGAATGAGATATACATGACAAATCAAATGAGAAGAAAAAAATAGGCTTAGAAAATTGAAACATCACACTCTGCATAGACAACCACACATAAAACTAGACCAGACAATTTGCAAGCTCACATCATATGTCAAACTACTGTACTTTGGCATTCTTTAAAGCCAATATCTAATGCAAGGAAAACTCACCTCCATCCCAAGAAGTATCATCAGGACTGCATTCAGTACCCAGAAAAAACAATTTAAAAAAAAAAATTAGTTTCGTTATATCTAGTAAAAAAACATGCCAAATAGATGTACCAACAGACAAGTGCTATAACTAAATTCAAAGCACATATTTCATGAACTTCAATTACAAAACTCACCCAAATATAACGGCATTCCAAAGCATAATGTTATTGTCTTGAGGAGCTCCACTAATACCCGCAGGAGGGTCCTGTTGTAACCTCTTGAAATCCCTCATCAGTCTCTTCCTTGAAGGAGTTGACATTTTCACTGCCTGCACATTACCATGACAGAATCAACACAACTAAACAGTTAATAGGAAGCATCACTTTCTTCTTTTGTTGATAACAAAGAGGAGGATCACTGAAAGTGAAACATCAAGCAAAATAACGATATTAATGAGTATTCCCTGCCTGTTTAATCAAATCGATACTATATTAATCAGCTCAAAATACAGCATACTACACTACGAAAACTGAAACGGACTAATTATGACGATATTCACTAAGAAAGTAAAAGGTACAAATCCTTCCAAAGAGTAACAATCACTAATTCATCCTTATTTCGCGATGCAAACTTGCCATGATGAAAACGAACAGAAGAAAAAGTGAAATTCAAACGCTTTTTTTTTCTCGAATTCGTAAGATCCACTGATAATTCCACAAACACATACACACACACAAAAAAAAAAACAACAGAAACGATGTTCCGTCAGGAAGAAATTCAATTCAATTCATAGACTTACCAAACAGCGAATATCAAAGAGAAGGCGTGAGCTAGGGTTCTGCTTCAGCTATGGAGTTCGACGTTTGCTGCCTCTGGAGCAGGTGAATCGAAGAGAGCAGAGAAGAATGATTAGGAAGTAGAATTGGGAATCACAATTCCGCACTTCTTTGCATTTGCTTTACAGTACCCCACCCCCAACCCGGATCCCCAAACGCAACTTGCATTTTAGGCGTTAGTCTTTATCCCTTTATTATTATTGGTCATGGAAAATTCCAGAAGGGCATCTTCTTTCACGTCATTAACAATAGACAATAATACTGCCAAAATAGAAACACCACTAGAAGAAAAAAAAAGTTGAAAAGTTTACTTATTTACACAAGAGGTCCTTAATGGATTCTGAAATGTACACTTTAGGTACTTTACTTATATTTGGATCATATATATGCCTTATGACCCACTTTTGTTTTTTTTAAATTACTGTTTTGGAATTGCTTATATTCAATTAGTGAAAAACAATTCTCATTCTTGTATGTTTGTTTGAATCTTATTGCAACTTGGAAGCAAGTTAATAACTATTACATTGGAGACGGTTGAACTTAAGAGACATATTTAAAGAAAGATATCATGTTATTTGTAAATGATATAGCATTGATTGACGAGACATGCGATGGAGAGTGAAGATCTAGAGAGATGTTGAAGTTTAAAGGATTCAGGTTGAGTAGGATTAAACAGAGTATTTGAAGTGTAAATTTAGTGATGTACTAACTCACAAAAAAAATGTAGAAGTTAGGATTGATACATAAGTCATCTTAGTACATCTTGAGTCAATAATCTAAGGTAATCGATAGCTAAGGAGATTGGTAATGATGTTTCATATCATATTAAAGGAGGATGGATGAAATGAAGACTCGCAATCCGATATTTTGTCAAATAAAAATATCCAAGATTTGAAAGAAAATTTTATGAAAGTTATTATAATTATATCAAGTTAATAGTAATTAGTACCATATGTTGCAGGTGCCCATTTAGTAATTTCATATTATAAATAGTGGATTTGAATTGCAAATCACATAACTTTATTAACGTTCAATGTTGGACATTATGATTTATTCAGGTCTAGCTAATACTTTTCTTCAATTATATATGTTTTGACTCCTTTTTTTTTTCCCCAATACTTTCAATAGAGGAATATATTCCCAATTCTCTTTCGAAGACAATAATACTTTTAGTTGACATGAGAAAAAAAATAAAAGGACTTCTATATGGATATTAAAACAACATTTTAAACGTAGTCAAATAAAGCATAGTAAGCAAGATCTTTTCTTTAGTTCATATTGAATAATGATATATTCTGACGTTTATTGAATAAATATTATGTGGTAGATTTTTCAATAATTGGTTAAGGTTTTCCACTTGTAAAATCTTCTATAACTAAACGCCAAATGTATTAGCTAGCCAAATTAGACAAGTACAAAGCTACAAATACAAATTAAAGTGTATAATGACAAATGAGACCCAAAATGACACTAAGACGTACAGAATTGTCAAACTAACAAAAAAATTAACCAATTAAAAAACCAATTCTTTAAATTTTATTTAATACATAAATGATTGTTTTGGTAATGAACTGAAGTTGAACTTGAAGCTATATATATACTATGGGAAGAGGCTAGCAAATATGAAAGAGTATAAGTACATGGAATTCCTCAAGTATATATATACTCCCTTCCCTCCCATCCATACGTAGTTAGTGCTTTTTTGAAAGTTTATTTGATTAATTTTAAAGTCAAATTAATAAAAAAAAATAGATATTTTATAATTATGCAAAAAATATTATAAATTATAAGTTTTACATATTAATATAATTAAAATATATCGTAAAATATTAATTAAAATTTTTATTATTCGATTCTAATAAAATCATAACAACTAAAAATGGACGAAAAATATCTTGGATGTGTGATAAATGACTTGGTGCACATTAATTACTAATTACCTAATTAACCAATTATACCCTCGACCTTACTCATATCTAAGTACAAAAAATGAAAACAAGAAATTAGAAAATGCTACAAAAGTTAATCAGAGCAAAACATCGAGATTGATGCTTAAGCCTAACTTTCTTAGTCAAAGTTTTGGTTGGCGCAATCCACTCTTGATATCTCATCATCGATTTTTTATTGTTTTAAGACTTCTCCATGCTTGACTATGATATAATAACATAATTTGTTTAGAATTAAGGTATAATTATTGTTAGGATTATTTTAAATTTTCTCTATTTAATTGATCATAATTTGTTAAGAACTAAGGCACAATTATTATTATGATTATTTTATAACTTCTCTTTGAAATCCGAAGTATCACAATGATACTTCAATTCATAAGAACATTTCTAATTATCTTTGATTTTCTAAATTTTAAAAGTAAAATAGATACTCCTCCATTTTAATTTATATGATATTTTTCATTTTTTGAGACTCAAACAGTTTAAATTTGACAAAAATTTATACATGGATTCTTCAATATTTAATTTTTTTTATATATATTTATAAACTAAATAAAAAATACTATAAATCAAAATAACTATATAAAAAATTTATGATAAAAAATAAATTTGTTTAATTCTAAAAAATGTTACATAAAATATTACAAAAAGAGTGTTTATTTTTAATAAATGAGAACAAGTTAATGTGAACTGAGGAAGTATATTTTTAATTACATTATCTTTAAAATATATATATCGTACACGCAACTCCATATGCATTGTTTTATTACTACTTTAATCATATCGAAAGTCACCAGTTTGAGAAAGGGTTAAAAAAATGTCCAGTCGATCACTTCTTGTGGACAAATTCAAATTTCATCCGTAAAAATCATAATTAATTAAAAGAAAAAAAAAACTTTTTGACTTTATTTTATTTTTACAATCCATTACTAAGCTAGCGTTTGGCTATTTTCAAATATTATTTGGGTGAAATTTCATCATGTATTTGGTCATATGGTCATAGTATTTGAAAAATATATTTCACTTTTTTAGAAAAATATGATTTATAACTATAAGTTTTAAAAATATCAAAACTAACCATAAGTTTGTATTACAAGTCAATTGGATCTTTGTTACAACAATAACAAATAGTGTCCATGACACTAGAGCAATGTAGTAATTTTGAGTGAGAGCAACAAACATCATTTCATACATCGTGAAGTAGACAAAACGCACGACTTTGTTATCTTGAGTTGATTATTCATCATTTTCATCAATAATCATATTATCATTTCACATTCGCCGAATATTTCACCACTACTGTGGAATTAATGTAAAAAATTATGTAATACAACATAAGCAACAATTGTAGAGGATGTTTTTGTAAAATATAAAAGTTTGGGGTAAACTTTCAATTTTTTAAAAGATCCCAAATAATGAGATTTGACCCAAATACTAAAAAAAAAACTAGCATTTGGGAATCTAAGATATTTATTAAAAATATTTGTCAAATATTTACAAAATATATTGACAAACACTATTTGCCAAGTTTTTTCCCAAATATTATTTGGGAAATCTATGGCCAAACGGACCCTAATTTTGTTATTGTGACCCTCAATCAAAATATTCTAGGCATTTTAATTCTTAGTACAATGTAAATGTAATTAAATGTAAGTGACTTCAGCAAAACGAAGTGTCAATTAATTCACTAAAAACTAAAATATCTACATTTTGGACTACATATGTCCAAATCATTAAAAAAAATACAACCTGATTAATAATGCTGATACCAGTTTTTTACTTGTAATGTACAAGCAAAAACTCTAACTAAAGAAATTAAAATGAATCATAGCGTGTAATCTTTGTGATCACCAGGAGAGGTGGATGGGAAGCTACAAAGCACTGGAAATGGCTGAGTAACCTTCATATTCTGCCCAGATTTTTCGTCAATATGATGATTTCCGCTGCGTGAGCCAATGATAGATGTAAGAGCAACAGCCAATGCAGATTGAAACTTCGGATCTGATGTTATTGCTTTTGTTGCAGCTGCAATTGTGTCTTGTGGTAATAAAGTCTGTGTAGGCGCCGCGCTTTTTATATTGTTTTGTAGATAAGACTGGGAATGGGTGTCTTGGTTATTTCTGTTGCTCCAAGAAATAGGAAGAAGATGATTAGATTCAAAGGAACCGAAATTGAGAATATTTGTGGACGAATTATTATTATTATTATATCGCGAGGGATAATTATTACTATTCGCGATTGTTCTATGATTTTGGCCAGGAAATGAGGAAGTGGACGAGTTTGATGTTAAATCAAGAGTGATTGTAGGGTACTGAGAATGTGATGATGAAGAAATGGATGAATGTGGAAGGTTATAAAATGGGTTTGGTTTTGAGTTATCAGAGAAGTAATAGTTGAGCGCAGAGGTTGTGGCAGAGGTTGTACTACTTGTGGGGCCCGATCCGGAGCTGGATGAACCGGATAATAGCACGGAAGCGGCTGCTGAAGTGGTGAAAGCCATTGATGTGGCTGAATGAGGAAGTGGATGGTTATGTGTTCCTTCGTATGTTGTGATCAATATAGACATGTCTTGAATGCATCTTTGTACCTGAAAAAATAAAATTTTCTTAAAATTAAGACGTATTCTATTATTCACGAATAATTTTATTTCAAAAAAAAAATGACTTTCATCATATCAAACAAAATGATTATGTTACCTGTTTCCTTACGGGGCAATTTGGTGCTACGGTGCAACGGTAGTAAGCTCTAGGACATGGGTTCCCTTTTGCAATTTTTTGTCCATATTTTCTCCATTGACATCCATCGTTCATCTAATGGTTAGAAAATAAAACAATAAGTTCATTACTAACACAATATAATACTTATTTTCAATGTTTTTTAAGACTAGTTAAAAAGGAAAGAACGTCAAGTAAATTATTAAATATCCTCACCGTTGGGGTGTCACATCTAACTCTGACGGAAACCTTTGCTCTTTTAGTAGGGTTTTGTTGTGTCACATCATCTTCTTCATTCCTCATCGTCTTGAGAACTTTGTGAGGTGGCCATGTTTGATCAGTTGCTTTTTCGTCGTCCTTCACTTCCCCTAAACTATTCTCTGGACTGAGATTTGATGGTGAAGATTTGGTCGATGATTGAAACTTGCAATCTAATGCTAGGGTTAGGTTATCTTCTTCCTTCTCATCATTCTCTTTTTTGCTCAAAATTAATTTGGATAACTCCTTTTTTGTGTCACTTGAAGTCCTTCCTAGGCTAAGGGAAACAAGTTCAGCTTCGTCATGTTTAACATTAGTATTAGTTTTTTCAGCATCTCTTTGTTCAACTTCATGGAATTGCATTTGAAGGTTCCGATAATCCTTCATGATTTTATCTAAGTGTTTCTTTAGCCTTTGATTTTCTTCCATTACTTCTTCCATATCGGCTTTGGCTGATTCCAGCTGATCGTCCTACAAATATTAGACAAAAAAAATAAAAATCAGATGAATTATTTTTGATACGCGAAATGAGAAATTTGATCAAAAGATCATGAGTTAACTAGCACGCAAATCATAATAAATTGAAAAATCATTATGAATTTAACGAAGTTCGGTCAAATTTAGTCCTCGGGGCAGTAATAGCAACTTAAGTTCTCAACAATGAATAAAGAAAAAATGTACTTACTTGATTGAACTTCGTTAAATTCTTGTATTATTTTTTCTTTTCTATTTTCTTTGATTATTTGATTGTGTGTTAGCAATTATTTAATTCACCGTCTTTGCAAAATGAACCATTAGGATAAACAATTTTTTTTTGTGATTATTAGTCTTAACATAGTGATAAAATAATCACGTGGCAAATTATAAGGGAAAACAATTATATATACAACAAAAGTACTTCCAATGTTTCTATTCCCTTGCCAAATATTTCCTAATTTAATTTCACCTTATACTTGTCATTTTTGACAAAATTAAGGATAATTATTTTTTTTATCATATATTCTCAATTTATTAATATTAAATTAATATCTTTGAAAAATATCGTGAGTAAAGGATGTCTGTGAATAAATATATTTTAGATTCTATTAATAAGTAACAATATCAACAAATTTATTCGTTATATCAATTATTATTTTCTTAATAGATCTGTCAAAGTTAAATTTTGACGATCAAATAGAGAGTAAGAAAGTATGTTACACCCAAAAGTCAAAAGAGGTCGGTTGTGATCATGAGTAAAGGATGACTATGCCCTAGCTACTTTAATTGGTGCAGTCAAATATTTTGAAATTGAAGACTGAAAATTAATATTTGACAACTCTGCCGCGGTTAGTATGACTTTAAATGTTGCTGACAAAAAACATTTTTGGTTTGACTTATCCTGCATGTGATTTGGATCCTCCAATTACCTTACGATTTCACATTTTTATCAACTCCCCACATTCTATCCTTTCAACGTTCTCAGGACTATTTACCATACTCCAATCGATTTTAGAGATTTCTTTTAAGAAATTATAAATAAAAAATTATTTTATTATTATTATTTTTTTAAAAATAATAAATATAATATTCTAAAAAATATAATAGAAAAATAATTATAATTAATGATAACGATAAATTAAGAGCTAAATATAAAATTATCCATTGATTTCATAATATAGACCAGTCTGGACATTCCAAAACAGTATAGTGGACAACTATTATTGAACAGAGGAATAGTATATATGAATGTGCCTTTGATGCGGAAGACATCAACCTTCTATAATTCCTAAGAAGTAGATTTAAGATTGGATATTTATGAGTTTTTATAATTAGCTAGCTGTCTCAAGTTAATATTCGTCTTTTTCATGATCTTTCAATTAAGTCAATACTCTATCTATTCAGAATTATTTGTCATGTTGTGCTTATCGAAAGTTAATTTGACTAATTTTTAAAGGTAAATTAGATCACACTAATTCGATATTTTAAACAAAAAAATAGATATTTTAAAACTACATGAAAAGTACTATAAACTACAATTTTTTGCATATTAATATGATGAAAAAATACATCTTAAAATGTTAATCAAAGTTTTTATAGTTTGACTTTGAAAATAGAAACCATGACAAATAATTCCGGACGGAGGGAGTACAATAAAATATACAGCAGTTCACAATCAAATACGTGAATTTATTAGTATATATATATACACAATATAAGCAAAAACTATTAGGTTTTAACGAACTCATCATATGTTTGTACTCTAAATCATCTTCCTCTGCTTCCATATCATATCAAGATTTTGCACTAATAGTTAAATTTTAAAGAGATCTGGCTGGATATAATTAATTACCCTTTAACTAATTACCCTTCTACAAGCTATTTTAACTAAAACTAGTGTTATAAAATTTAACAAGTAACACAAATTACATAGAAACTAATCATACATAATTAGTCAAATATCATGAACAGATCAAACTCAAGCAAATCGATGAGATTCAAGGAGATAACTATACCTCTTTGTCCCCAGTGAGATCCTTTTGCTGAGAGGACTTCAAATTATCGTCCTCGTTATGTATTGATTTTCTCTCCTTTCCAACCTGAATATATTGAAGCATAATAGATCATCTTGTGAGATCTAATAGGATGTTATTAACTGATATAATTTAGAGCACTGAGCTTTATTTAATCTCGCCTTTAAGTTTTATAAATTATATACATCATCTATTTTACACTGTCAGTTCATTCAAAAGATATTATAGGTATATATATAGTTAGTGTTTTGAATCTTTTCCAATTCACGTCTAGGTATCAAGTGATACTAGACTTGTTTGAAGTTGTTTCCAATTCTCATGCAAAATATAGATTTTTGAAATACTATAGAAATTTTATCTTTACCCTATCGAGCTAAGATTTTAATAGTTTCAACATAATTTCGAAACCATGCAAATATTTTTTCTATAACTAATAAAAGCATTATGCACTAAAATCCAAACAAAAAATAACAAAATATCTAGAGAATTATCGAGAGAAATTAAATTATTACCTTAAGATCATTTATATCTTCAACAAAACCTTCTTCACTAGCTTTAATCTTTATGTCCTGTTTGACTAAACCTCCATGAGTTGATTTTCTGAAAACAGTCTCCATATGCATACACAAACTTTTATCTTTTTTTTCTTCTCTATTTTCTTTGAGTTCTATACCTTTAGCTATATCTGAAAAAGCAATTTTATGGTCTCATTTATAAGGCTAAGCCAACAGTATTTGACTTGTCCAAAATAATTAAATTTCAAACACCACAAACAAAACAAAAAAATGTCAATGGCCCAGTTGCACACAACTTAGGAATATATGCATATTTAATTAGTTTTTTTCTTTTCTAATATAGAAAAAACATTTTTAAAAAATGGTTGAAGAGGAAATCTTCAAACTTTTTAATAATTTATATAAATGATAGAAAGAGGATTTTACTCCGTAAGGGTCGGGTCACCGATCCATACCGTGTTTGGGCTGCTAGTTGCAACAGCTAATAATAATAATAATAATATTGTTGAAGGGAAGTCACATGGCCAGTCAAACAGGTTATATATTAGCCATTTTATATAGGAATTTGTCTTTCATAAGTTAATTAAACTCAGCTACTACCTTTTGGGTCAATTGCCAGTAATTGATGAGTCCACTTTTGGATCTTTCAACAGGCAAACCTTTATCTTTATTTTTGTGGGATAGAATCTAGATTTGTTTCGATACGATAGAGTACTCTAGGGTAAAAAAAGGGAAGAATTTGAAGCGCGATAAAAAAAACACTAAGTATGTAATTTCTAAATACTATTACAATAACGAGAAGGGAAAAAGGACAAATATAACTCAGAACTATCGTAAATGATATGCAAATACCTTTCGTCATATTTTTGGACATCGTTGCCCTTGTCGTCCAAAAATTAGAGCATATATACCCTTTATACTAACGTACATACATGTGTCATAATCTTATCCACTGATCCGACATTTATCTACGGATATGCTCCATTTTTTGGACGGTAGGGGCACCAATGTCCCAAAAGTACAATGAAGAATATATGCATACCATTGACGATAGTTCGAGGGTATATTTATCTTTTTTCCCTAGCAAGAAATGGAGAGGATTGCTAAACCCCTACCTCACCCACATGAAGTTGTGTGACAATACTCGACTACTTAACATTCTACACTAAATCCTCAACTTTTATATTTTCTTATCTAATATCATGTCTTTCATGAGCTTAAGTTGTGTCATTTTCTCTTTAATCATCTCTTCCTAGTTCTTCCTTTATTCCTCCTTATTATATTATAACCAACCTCTCTCGCCTTTTCGCGAGAGAAAGAATCTACACATTTTCTCTTCATATAACTGAACCATCTCAGTTTTTCTTTTTTTATCTTGTCCAGACCACCATATAGGCCGCTCTCAGTTTTTTCCGTGTTTGTTTCTAGTGATCATATCACCCAGTACACATATCCATCAGAGCATGCCTCACCTCCTTTACATTCATCTTTTGGAAGTCTTCGTTCTTGATTGATCAATGCTCTACCCTATTTGTTCATCTAATAATTAAAGGGCATATGGAATAGAATTACCTTTGTTGGATATTGTTTTATCCTTAGAAGTGAATCCAAATATAGTCGAACTTCAAAACGAATATTAGATCTAGAATCCCAAAAGCGACGTGGCAAAAATATATATGATGTAGCGTGTGTAATTTATTATGTATTCAAGTCTAACTTAAGGTAATTTATTAACTTGCTTAATTCAGACGTGCAGGTTGACAATCCAATTACTTTAATAGTAAAATTCTGTTAGTGCACACCCTAACTAGATTGATGATAACTTTAATTATTAATACTTCTCAATGACATTATATTATGCGAAAATTAGTAAAAATAATCAACTTGTACATATCCAATATAATGACAGGAAAGAGTCTTGAGTCTTATATTGTATATTGGACGACTATTAAAAAAAGAGAATAAAGAATTAGCAATGAGAGATTAGTGGTGGATTATAAAAAAGTTTACATTAGATATATGTCATTTAACGATAAATTAATGATGATTTTTTAATTTCTATTTTTTCTATTTAGTTATATAAAATGTTTACTGAAGGACGCGTACGACTCGTCTGGCTGCTGCAACTACCTAACTCTTTAATCTTTATAATAATAATAAATAATATATATAAATATAACATACTCCTATCAGTTCTACAATCAATTTATGCTTTTTTAATTAAATGTCACGTGAATATGTGCTTCATTTCAACGTCTTTGTCAAATTCAACAAGGAAGAGTACCACTTGCTAATCGCGTTAAAATTAGTCCATAAAATTATAATCATTTGAATTTTTTTCAATTAAACTGGATGATGATCCATTAAAAAGAAAAGTTTGACTCATAAACTTTATAGAAAAAAAAGAATTTAAAATTTAATTGTTTACATAGACTTTTTACGTGCTTCAACTCAACTCAATTAATTTTTTGACGAATCATTACATCAAGGGAGGTATTATAACCCAACTCAATGCAGTAATTATAACCGATCAAAATTCAATCCAACTTGTTGATTTAACACCCATAGCCTTGCTAAAGGAAGATTTGATATGAACATGGGGTCTTTTGACCTTGCACTTTTTAAATTTTGCAGCTGTTTGAGTGACTTTTCTTGCTTT
This sequence comes from Solanum pennellii, assembly GCF_001406875.1. Lineage (NCBI taxonomy): Eukaryota > Viridiplantae > Streptophyta > Magnoliopsida > Solanales > Solanaceae > Solanum > Solanum pennellii. The sequence goes on from NC_028639.1 coordinate 67,709,662, forward strand.
TAGACCATGAAAAATTTATTATAAAGTCAGCATATTAACCGCCCTCTCTATTATTTCCATTTTCAATCATGTTTGAGATTGAGGTTAAGCTCTATTCGCTACTAAAGAAAAATTAAAATTAACTATGGATAAATTAAAATTCTATATATAATTTTATTTAATAATGAATTAGTAAAAAGTTACGTTAGTTTCAATTAATTTAACAATAAATTAGCAATAAAATTCACGATTAATTTGAATTTATTTTGTAGCGATTTTGTTCCTTCTATTTATTGCCTTTTTGGTCACATTTTGTAGAGATAATTAAGCCCTGTAGTTTCCTAGATTTTGTGGGTCATATATAGACTATAGTACATTCATTTTAATTTTTGTATATGTGTTTCCACACCTAATATATAGCTAGGTTAGAGGCATATACGTATTAATAAGATGTAATGGTATATAAATATCCATATAGTTTGTGTCCAAATTACAGATTTATCTGAATCTAGTAGTTTTACGTTAAATTTTATTTATATTTTTATTAAAATGTTTACAAAATGAATATAAATAATATAAATGGAATAAATTGTTCTAAAATCATGAACTCAAACTTGTAAAATACAAATTTTGAATTATTATTATTTTTTCAACTGAAAGAAGTAATTGTGAATCCTCCTTTGACTTAATTGAGGAAGGAGTTGTTATGGCTATCATATAGGTAACAGTTATGCCTTGACAATGTTATTAATGAATTATCACTTGGTCAATGACCTTTCAATATCTTATATAGTTATATTACTGTATTATTGGGATAATTTTTTTTATTAAATAAGTTGTTTCATCATGCAGATATTCTATTTTATTTATTCAGAAACATGATCCAAGAACTAACAAATTTAAATATATTAATACAGTTAAGGACTTTGTTACAAACCAGTCATAATCACATAAGCAAATTAAAAATAGGAGCCAGCGGCCATGTAATAGATTATGAAGGAGTTGACCATCAACTAAATAAATTCGATAATTCAATAATAATCAGAATCCGGAGCCTAAAGGGTACAAAATATTAACAAAAATTTCAAAACGGTATATAAAATTTTATATTAACCAAAACGGTAAAATCGCTGCACCAACAGCGACTTACCCCACCGAAAAAAGCAAAATCGCTGCCTCCGCAGCGATTTTGCAAAATGTTAATTTTTTTTTTAAAAAAAATGAAATCGCTGCTTAGGCAGCGATTTAAAAAAAAATTAAAAAAATAAGGAAATCGCTGCCCCAGCAGCGATTTCAAAAATAAAAATTTTTTTTTTAAAAAATAGGCAGCGATTTCATAAATTTTTTTTTTAAAAATAAAACCGCTGCCCCAGCAACGATTTAATATTATTTTAATTTTTTTTTAAATCGTTACCTAGGCAGCGATTTTGTAAAAAAAAAAACTTTTTTTTCCATAAATCGCTGCTTAGGCAGCGATTTCATTTTTTTTTAAAAAAAAATTAACATTTTGCAAAATCGCTGCAGAGGTAGCGATTTTGCTTTTTCCGGTGGGGTAAGTCGCTGTTGGTGCAACGATTTTACCGTTTTGGTTAATACAAAATTTTATATACTATTTTAAAATTTTTATTAATATTTTGTACCCTTTAGGCTTTCGGACTCATAATAATCATATGTGACTTTGAGCTCTCTAATTTCAAAGTTTTTAAAGCCTTTTTACATTAAATCTATTACATTGTCATAATTATGGATTGCAAAATTACTACTTATTTTTTATATTTTAGTAAAGTTATATGTGCTCCATATTTAAAAAAAAAGTATTTTCATTGTGCGCTCCAGCGATAAGAACATCGAAATATTGTCCTGAAACTTCATTAGATATTGTTCTCATCAAATGTTCTTCATTTTATAAGTTCTAAAGATAAATAATGAAAATTAAATAGTGATCCTAATGTTGAAGCATCTCCAAGCTACAAATGAGATATTAAAAAAAGTAAAATCCTAGATAAAAGACTCTTTTAGGCTTCTATTAGTCGCCAAATATTCTTGGGAAACTTACATAAATATACTATAATAAAAAAATATTTACCATTTATAGCAATAATATTTTTTTTCCACTTGACCACTGTTAATTCATTTATAATACAAGGTTAATACATATTACAGATTTATTACAATATTGCTATAAATGGTAATAAACAAAAAGTATCGCTAAAATCAGTAATTATTTTTCAAAATGTATTAATTTATGTAATTTTTCCAATATTTCTTTAAGACGATTTAAGAGAGAAATTCACGGATGATCGATTCAAGCTATACGATTTTGCAAATTTAATAAATTTTTCCTTGTCAATAATTCTACAATTTGCGTAGGTCAGACTATATTTTTGAATAGTGTGAAAGAGTCAATGATCATCAATTAATTATCAAAAGTCCAAATTATTTATTCCTCATGCCAGCTAATTAAAAAGTAGCCAATTAAGATACAAGCTGAACTAGATTTTATGTAATAAAATATTTACAATTTGGACTTGAGTGGTACCAAGTCAAAATTATTATATATCCTCAAACACACACAAATATATATATATTTTTTAAAAATAGTTGGATACGACTTTGCTTTACATTTCAATTTCACATTCAAATAAAAATCGGCGTGAATACATATATATATATATATATATCTAAATAGTTGACCACCAAGCCATATTAATGCTTAAGCATACCTTCATTTGTTTAAGTAGATTGGTTGGCCATTATATTTATTTAATATCATCCATTACTGAATCTCACACATAGCAAAATCTTAATACATTGAGCTACCTTTTTCATCATTCCATTAATTATTTTAGTTTTTTATCGAAAATTATTCCAAATTAATGACCCTCTCTCATGGCTACCTCTTGTAATCTTAATATTTCTTATGGTTAAAAATATATATACTAAACTAGCTAGATAATATAATTTTTATTTTGTTGTGATAAATTATGTTTTAAATGATTAAAATTTGAACTATAAAGCGAAAGATCAATAGTTTCTATTATGACATCGATCTATAATACTTATTTATAAGAAATGTACTTTATTGTACATGGATATGTGGTGAATAAGTAATAATTGATGTAATGTAGCCATCTGTAGTCAACCATTCATGAAGATTTTTTTTTTTAGAAAAGACCTTTAATGTTTATTGGAAAAATTATATAAATTAATACATTTTAAAAAATAATTATTGATTTTAGCAATACTGTTTGTTTATTATCATTTATAGCAATGCTTTGTTAAATCTGTAATATGTATTAAAAGTAAATTATGTATGCAATACATACGAATTATAATTATTTTTTGAAATATATCATGTCTGTTTGGTAAAAAATTGTCACATTGTATTATATGTGTATAAAATATGTGATAAATGTATTATTCATTATTAAAATTAATATTATATGTGAATAATAAATTGTTCTTTGTAATATGTATTAAACTTGTATTATAAATGAATTAAAAGTGTTCAAGTGAAAAAAATTATTATTGCTATAAGTGGTAAATATTTTTTTATTATAGTATATTTATGTAAGTTTCCCATGTTTATTTTTACTAAAAATGGTTATTTTCTTAAAAGTACAATGGCTAAATATTAAATAGCGACCCAAAAACTGGGCCGCCCACATCATTTGTATTGTAGCCCACGGTTACACTTAGCAAGTCCATTCATTTGTGGGCCTTTTAGTTGGAAGTGATCCAAATCGAGTTATCCATTGGGCCGGAGTGAACAAAATTGAATGTTAGAATAACCTTTCAAATCAAAATTCATATTTCATAATTCATATATAGTTTAAAAATATTTGCAAGTCTAATCACTTCGGAATGACTTCTACAGTGGCGTATGCAAGATCTTTAGTAAACGATGTGCTGCACATTTCATGTGCCCAACCAATAGGCCAAGATTAGTCATTTGTTCATGTATTATGATTTATTTTAATCGTAGTCATGTTTTATATAAATAAAGAATTTTGACGAAGCAGCGTCGGCTGACACCTCGGTACAAGGTTGGTCCACCCTTGGACTTCCATATGCATAAGTTAATTCACATATAACTAAATCCACACAAACACATGTGATTAAACTTCAGCCATTTTTTCCCTAAAATGAACAGACCAATTGGAATACAAGATATTTTGGCTATCAATTGAAAGAGTTATAAATAAGGAAAGTTACATATTTGGTCGGCCGGCCAAAATAATTACATTCGCCTAGCCAACTATATATAATAAAAAAGATACACTATTTGTATCAAAATTGTATATTATGTGTATATCAATACAATAATATACAAAAATAATACTCTAATAATTTACATTTGCTATGGTCTTTAATTCAAAGTTTGATTGTAGGACCATCATATGTTCCTCCTAACACAACAAACTGCTCATCTTTTCGTTCTTCAAGCCATGCATATGATCTTTCCTCATCTTCCTTCATCTCTTTATTAACATCTGCATTAAGACCAATTCACAAATTAATATAAATAAAAATCGATTTACTGTAGTATTTATTCGAAAAATGATATTATTTCATACCGGATAAACTTATGCGATCATACGAGTAATGTTGATAATATGTGCAATGACGGCCTTCAGCTTCAGAGTATGGTGGTCCTAAAACATCAAGTAGGATACATGGTGTTTTTGCCTTGAAGCAATGCATATTTCCTCCTGATTCTGGAAATAGGACTGAAGATTCGCATGGTGCAGAGAAGTCATCGTCAATATGTACTTTTGCCAGACTCATCCTAGATTCATGTTGCCCGCGATCTATAAGAAACATATTTTTTAAATTTAGCGTCTTAATTAAACATGTCATGTGCGATGCTAATGGATGTATATTGCCAATATGTGTCGTCTTTAGCGACAAACAAAATTGAAAAAAAAGGACCAGGCTATACATATATAGTAATTATTTGATACATAATGAACTTTTTAGTGCTGATAGTGTAAACATTATTTATACCATGAGTAAATATAAAAATCGACGCATGCTCTATTGTGACAAGTGTCAATTATGCATTAAGTCCACTTGCAATTGTCATGTTATGTTTTTTAAAAATTAATTTGACTAATTTATAATAAATTATGTTAATTTGATATTAAAAAAAAACTTTAAATGTTCAAAAACTATACGAAAAATACTATAAATTACAATTTTTTGTATATCAATATGATAAAAAAATACATCGTGTAAGTTCTTATAATTTGACTCTAATAAAGAAAGTCATGATAATTAAATGTGGACTGAGGGAGTAGTAAATTACTTAATTATCATGTTAATTAATTCTATATATGTAAAATTAAAAATTATTTTTTACCGTGGTTAGCCTGGTGGTTGTGATTTTGCACCCAATCATATGACGTGGCGTGCATGGTTCCTGCTAGAAGCTTGCAGAACACAGTCATGCCAGGATGATTATGAAGAGGAATTACTCCTGAAGGTGGCAAACAGAAGATCCCAATCTACACTTTGAAAAAATGAGTTCAAACTAATTAATTAAATTTCTTCCACAACACCAACAAATTATTATTTTATTTAAAATAAAAATAGTGTGAAGGATATACTAATACACCTAAAATATCTCAATTTTTTAAATTTCATATCCGAACTATCACGAAATATTTATTGATACACTACCCCTCAACTATCAGCATTTCACTTTCTAAACCTGAAATATAAATGATGATACTTCATGTAGAAAAAAAGGAACAAACTGATAATTGAGGTGTATGTTTTGATAAATAATTGTAATAATTTAGATAAGAAAAGTAAAACATATGATAATTAGGATAGAAAACTCCAAAATAAACAAATACTTTAGATGATTTTTTGACGTTTCGACTTCTTTAAAAATAATTACCGAAAATTTGTTGCATTCGTGGATCTTAATGTAGGTAACAAGAGGAGCTTCCACGGTTCCAGGAGGATTTGTACTTGAAAATTCCAAGCTTGGTGCTGTAAACTTGAAATCTTTTGGTTCAAGACTATCTGCCATACGTTGTATAATACAAAGTTATAAATAATTAGGCAAATATAACAAACTTTTGGTGCATTTGCATTATGTCGTACATACTCTTTCACTAATGGCTTATGAATTAATTTCATAAAGTTATAAAATTAAGTCATTTACATAACGAAGTATATATGATTACATCTCGAAAAGAGATTAAAAAAAAAACAGAAGGAAATATAAGGAAGAGGTAAATTGAGAGATTTAATTGAATTTATGAAATTAGTACACTAGAATATTTTTTACTTTATAAAGTTCGATTTTGAAATTATAATACTTATCTCCCATATATATATTTTAAATTTTTAAAAAATAAAAATGTCATGGGTAAGCAATTTAATAGAGATATATACAAACCGACACAATCTGGCGTTTAGGATGAAGTTTATTTAGGCGTATGTAACAAGCTAAGCTTCATTAGCTCATTAATTAATTAATTAATTAAGCTACGTAGTGAGATTTAAATTTTTTGAAAGAGAGTACGTACGCAGTCAACAAATAGACGAAAGTAATGGCTCCTAAATTCCAAACACTTGTAATAAATCATTCACTTGGTAAAATGTCACATCAATATCCAATTAAAATAAATAAAAAGAACAAGACAAGAAAAAAGAGTAATAGATTCAAAACTTAAACTTTGAGATCTGAATGTGAAATTACGAAAATGTATATTCAATTTATCCATACTTTTTTTTATCGTGTTAATATTCAAAGAGTTTGAACTCGAAACACAAATTAAGATAAATAATTGCAATATATTAAAACGTTGAAATCTTTAAGCTTTTTAAATATATATATATATGTTTTTGAAACGCAAATCTTAACTACGGTAAAAAGTAAGTAAAATCAAACATATTGAAATCTTTAAACTTTTCATGTATGATTATTTTTCATGTATGATTATTTTAAAGTAAAAATTCTGATTACGATCGCGAACGATTAAAATTAGACATAGATACATACCTAATAAGGATTTTAGTCGTTGGATGTCATGAGGAGGAGGGACATAGCCAGCCTTACCATTTGCAAATATTTGCTTGCAAGTATCATACAACTTTTGAACCATATTCTCCCTTGAACTCTTTCTTTTTTCAAGTTCCATCTTCTTCTTTTTCCTCTTCTTCGATTTATTAGAAGAATTATGTCCTGATATACTTTTTTTACTTAGCAAAATCTTCCCAATATTCATGCAGGAAAATTAATTAATACACAGAGAGAACTCAAAAGAAATTAAATTTGAAAATTAGTGTTCCAATTTACTGCAAGTTAATCTTGATGGGCATCGATCTATATATATTTGGGGGCTGGTGGAGATAAGTAGGTACGTAAGTAGCCAGGTGGTGGGGATGTTGTTTGATAGCTGTAAAACTACAAGGATTTTATAATGAAAAGTATTAGTCTCGCTGTCTAAATTTATGTGACAATATTTTAAATTTTAAGATTTAAATAATTTTGATCGTAAATTTGTCATATATTTTTTAAATTTTTTGGATTGTTAAATTATTGTGATTTATAATACTTTTTACGTAATTTACAAATATAAAAATTTTATTTAATTTTTTAAAGATTTCATGCATAAATTTTTGATCGAACTGTATCAAAAAATAAAATATGTCATTTAAATTAATAAAAAACATTTTTTCCTAAGCGATACTATCCGATTTAACACTAAAAAAATTATATCCGATTTAACACTAAAATTTTTTATCTTAGTGTAGATAAATTATTTTATTAAGAAATAATCTTAAAATTAAATTAGTTGTGATGATAAGAAAATTAAATTTTTTGAAACAAAAATTAAAAAAGAAAAAGTAAATGGGTATAGACAGATTTAATTTTACGTTATTACTCAACTAATTGTGGAAGTCAAAGGTTACTAAACCAGGGGCCATGCAAAACCATTACTATGTGCTACAATAGACAGTGGATTTTTATCAATTTGGAAAGCTCTCTCCAATTATTCTAAGACATGACTAATTTTAACGGCTTACACACACCATTGTGACAAAAAATTGACGTAATGATATACGTGTTGTTCTGAAGCCAACCCTTTAATTGTAACGCTTATCTTTAAAAAAAATAAATTGTTTGTTTTAAAAAAGGAGAATTTAACTTGAAGTTTGAAAAAATAGTGTTATGACTTAAAGTTTATACTTTGTGATCTTAAATATACGCCACGTAAAAGAGTGAAATGAAAGAATTGTATTTTAATAAAAAATGGTAATTTGGAAGCGTGTCTTAATTTTAAATTGTACTTCAATTTTGTCCGTTGAGATGTTGGAATATGTTCAGCAATTTTCATATTCACACGTATTTCACTATATATTCTTGTATAATCATTACTCCAAGTGAAGAATGAGTTTGTTGATGCTTAAAATTCAATTGTGCTGTATCCACTTGTGTATTTCGTTGAATTATTATCACACCTTATGGCCATTAACCATAGTCCATAGGTTAATTCAGTTTATTTTTCCAATCTTCCCTGTGTGTGTCATGCTTCTTTCAAATGTCATCGACGTATTAGTATGTACGTACAAATGTAATGCGTTTACGTTACTATTAAATAAAAATCTGTCAACTACTATCACTTATCTTGGTTGGGGATTTGCCAGATCTTTCAAAGCATTAATTTTTATAAGACTTCCAAGTAATGAATCTTACTAAAATCTCAGACATTCACTCCCATTAATAGCCCAATTCCCCAATTCCATTGAAAGTCCCTATTATTGCAATAATAAAAAAAATAACTTGTATATACTTGGTTACCCTAGCTCCGCCCATGCTTACAGTTTTGCCAGGGTTGCTCCATTTGCACCTATACTTGGATCGAAAACTATGGTTTTGGTTGCCTTTGCAGTAGCTTTCTGATCTTAGTACTCTCTTCCTCAGACTAAATGCTGATATTTCGAAATAGAAAATTAATACTAAAGGATATAATATTAAGTATACACCATTCCTCTCTCTTTCAAAGAAATACACTGATGAGATTGAGGCTTAGCTATCAGATTATCAGTATTACGATTTCCATCTGAGTAATTTCATGCATAAAATAATATCTGCTGACTGCTGACATTAATCGATAAATACAAATCAGATTTTCCCCCAAAAATGCAGATGTCCCCAGGGCCCAGAGGACCATAATATATCAGATTGAACTGGATCTGGCTTAGTTTTAAGCTATTACAACCTAACTTCCATAGCAAAAAATTTCTTCATCATTACTGCTCTTTGAAAAATCAGCCAATCATAGGGGAGGGGAAAGGAAAGGAGATGTCCAAAAAACCAGATGCATAGATTTGGTGTTGCATCAAAAGCCTTCTGTAAGCGCAAAAACTCTGCCTGCCAAAGGTGGAGGTATTGCAGAAATAGCCTCCTGAATAACCTGATAAGTGAATTGTTATTTGTTATAATGGTATAAAAGCAATGAAACAAGATGGTCCTAGAATTTGATCCTGGGGAAGATCGATTAATTGGTAAACCTTGAGAACATGAAATGGTAGGAAGCCACATTTCCTAACACATATTCCTACCACAAATAATGATAGGGTTCCAAAATGCTGTATGGAAGCACTAATGTTGTAAAAATATGATAAAAATTATTAAATTGCATGTTATTAATTGGTCTTTGGGAGTGTGTAAAGAGACCACAAGTGGATAGTTACGACCAACATAGTGAAGACAGACATAAGAAATTAAACACAGTTGAATTCCATTTCTATCCTATTTACCAACTTTCCACAAACCAAAATGGTAAAGAGAGAGAGAGAGAGAGAGAGAGAGAGAGACAGAGTAAAAATTTGAGAGTGTCATCCTGTGAACAAGAAAATATTGCTGGACTTCTTAGGGAAGCTCAACCAGAGTAGTTTCTAGAAGTTCTGAATCTAGGACACTTGGTTAGATTTGGTGACAGCTTGGTGTGTGCATCAAGAGAGAGAAAGAGAATCAAACTTACATCCAACTGATATCGGGCCGAAAAGTGGATTAAGAGGATGGCTTTGTTCTGAAACATGTCTGCGAAATTGATAATCTGGTAGGATGTCATCAACGCATAAAGAGAGGTATATCAGACTTCTAATAATTTTATAACACATTCAGGATTTTATTTTTCTAACTTCCAGTGAAATCTTGGGTTAATCAGAAGTGATTATCAGGAAATAATACAAAAAGAATCACCTCAGACAGATGAGTATGTCCATATTCTCTTGCATTATCTGCTGTCGTTTTGTCCTCCACATAAGTGCTCTGGAGAATCACAAAAGAAGAACTTATATCTCTGGAACCAGTAATGTTGAAAAGGCAAATTGAACTAAAGATCTTTCCACTGCCAATTCTACTGTATCAGCTATGATGTTATTTACATAAGAGTCAACGCAAGCAACGATGCTCTCCGAGCGTATGTTATTGGTAAGAGATTAATAGGCTAATTAGTTAATCCAATTGTGACGTCGTCATAAGGATAAGTGATACATACTAGTCGGCAACTTTGTTAACTCCATAAGTTGATGAATTCATGCGGTTGATATAGTTGGATTATACAGAGATGCATAGGAGACCTTCTAAAAATAACTCAGCATTGTGTCATAAGTAGAAGATGACACGATAGGCAGTAAGAATGTTAAAAATAAAACAGTGGTCCTCAAGGCCTTATGTCCAGATAGTGTATATTAGATATAGACCAGAAGTAGAAGAACCACATAAACCTCATCATGAAACTATTCTTTCAAGGGAGAAAATAACGGCTACAACTAGTCGCAGAAATTGAGCGTCATGTTTCAGACGAGGTACATTTTTGGCAGGTGTTGAAGACATGAAATTTACCTCCATTATGAGGATTTTTGCCCTCAAAACATCAACATTTTTGGGATCCTTGATGAAGTCTGACATTGTATCTCCTGTAAATGCAATTTCAGGTGCTGTTGAAGTGTTCGTGATCTGTAAAAATAAAGAATCTTTGTCATACTGATACTGTGATACATAAGATATGCAGGAAGTTTGTTGAAGATGCATTGTTGTGCAAGATTATATACGAAAAAAGGCTGCACAGGTGCATGATGCACCTGTGTCAAAAAGAAATTGCTCAATGTAAAAGCACCCCTTGGGTTGGAATTTAAACAAACCTTAAGAAACAAATGCAATCAGATAAATTCCTAACCAATTATGATATCAGGACAGACCTCCACACCTGATAACTTTAACTTCTTAATCTCATCTCCTGGAAGGCCAACATATTCTTGCTTAAGCTTCTGCTTGATTGAATATACTATATAACCCTGCACCATAAAATCCAGGTGATCAAAACCTCAAATAGACAACAGTAATATAAGAAGAGATCAAAATGCAAAGGTCATAACATCCGACTGTAGCAGCTGCTTCCTCTCGTAGAAAGTACAAAGCACATTTTTTGTTTTGAATCCACTTAATACAGACAAAAAAGAAGCATGGGCAGGGAAAATAAGCAATTGAAACTCAGAGCATAAAGGGAAGTACTCAACCTGGCTAGGAATGACATGATAAGTCTTGAATGCTCTAACTTTAAGATCTTTCCTCAAGTAGAATTCTTCCCCTGTGTATGCACAAACACATATTCACTTAAATTGTGAAATTAGAGCTAACTCCAACTTTGTAATAACTAATAAGGAGGGCTATATAATCAATACAAGTAGATTTTTACCCACATCCAACCCAATCAAAGTATGGTTCAGTTCTGAGTGATCCATAGCTCGGTGAGCTTCAAAAAGCTTCTCTACACTTTCTTTGATTACTTTTGGTACAATAACAGTAGGAGGTCTCATTCTGTAAAGGGAACGAGTCGCAACATACATAGGCAGTCCTCCTATGTGGTCCATGTGGCCATGAGAAATGAAAAGGAACTGCTGGGAGATGGCACGCTGAGGACACTTGCCAATATCAAAGGCTAAGTTAAGCGAGGGAACTATTATGCACGTCTCATGACCTGCTATTGATATCCCTTCTAGCGAGTATCCTTCAATTTGCAAGCCCCTTTCCCTCTTCTGGCTACTGTTACCCCTCCGATTTGAGTTGATCGATTCAGAATCTTTTGTTGTTTTATCCTCCATTTTGTGTAACACTGATGGACTTCAACTCTGGAAGAGATTTGGACGATAAAATAAAACTTTAGAAGGACACTATACACTTCCTTTTTCATTTAATGATATAAGTTATCGTAAATTTTAGTAAAGAAAGCCATTCAGTACCAAACTAGTACTGAAATATTACAAAGTAAATGAATCCTTTATATCTATAAGGAATCCACACACTTTACCCTTTCTGATCTTTGAGCAAGTTTCCTCTGAATCAATAATTACAATCAGCACAAAATGCATTAGTGGCACATATATGAAGTATATAAACATTTTCAAGTACACCACTTAATCTCCAATCTCAGAGGCTGAGTCGTCATTTTCAATTCGAGATTGAAAAAACACAAACAGGAAACGAAATTAAGTTGGTGATTAACAAAGTGACAGATCTCAAATTAACTAATAATAGACCTAACACTCAAAACTCATGAATACGAGACAGAATTGTGTTATCCTGGAGAGGGTGATCAGTTACCGCAACCAAACCGAATCCGATTTGAATCATATCTAAGCCGTGATGTAATGTTGAACAGATTGAAACTAACAGACTCACCATTTTCAACGATGAATATGAGAACTCTCCGAACCGAATCAATGATTGAAGTAGCGGTAGAGATTCGAGTGAGATCAAATTGAAGCACAAATTAGCTGTAGAGATCTTCGAATTCCAATTGTTGAAGTGAGAAAAGGACGAAGAGAAATCAAGAGAGAGAAAATTAGTACTCCTAGAGGTGACGAAGAGAAAATTTGAGAGTATGTCATCCCATGAACGAGAAAATATTGCTAGACTTCTTAGGGAAGCTCAACCAGAGTAGTTTCTAAAGCTCAACCAATTTACAAGAACAAAAAAAAATCATGAAGTATCAAACTGCTTGAACAAATAGAATCTATATTAGTCATTAGAAAGAGGTGAGGGTAGAGCCTTACAGTATACAGTGACGAGGGACGAAGGCGAAGCTCTGAATGTAAGTTGGTTGCCGCAGGTTGATTTTGAGGTGTTTTTCCGGTAAGGATTTCCCGGTGAGAGTACGGTACTAGGGCAGAGGAAGAAGAGGGGTTTGGGTTTTTGAGGAGGTGGATTCAATTAAAATTACTAAACTGATCCCTTATGTTTGAGGTAAGGTTTAAAATAGTTACTTCAATATATATTTGAACGGTTTTAGTCCTTTAGTTACAAAAAGAAAGAAATGTTTTTGGTAGGGATTACATAATTGCGGGTGCGGTGCGGAATAAACTCTTCGTGAATTTATGTAGGTATGCCCTCGCAATCGCCCCGCTCCATGGTCATTTCTAGTTTTTCTTATCTCAATCAATTATTTAATGAACTCTAATTATTAAATTTAACAAAATTATAAAAGAAAATGTTAAAGAGAAAAGTCGTACGTAATCAATATTGACAAAATGCATCACCAAATTATCTTGAGTCACTTGAAAAGCTGATCGAGTATTTCTTTTAATTTGATATTGAATTCTATAAAATCTATCATATTTGATTTGATTTCAAATATAGTAATCTTTTTCATGGATTTTTTTATTAACACTAGTTAGTGGGCGTATTCTTAGCCTGTAAAAAGGGTGGAGAAAAGATAGTAGTTCTAATATCCTTTCTTTCACATGTTGAAATAAAATCCATCGTCACTAATTTAGAAGGCGATATATTATCTCATTATAAATTAGAAAGTGGTTCTCCACTTTTCCCTCACAACTTCATAATTTACTTCCTCTGTTCTTGCCTCACAAGTATGGAGGATATTAAGCTGAATTCTATCGAAATCATTCACTTTTAAACTTAAACAAAGAAAAATAAGAGAGATAAATTTACCATCAATTAGGGAAACACAATATAATTTGTACGTATGATTATCAAAAATGGGATTGACAAAACGTAATTTGTTTTTATTCTTTGTTTTGGTTGTTTTAGTTGTTAGCATTGAGGCACATATTAAGGAATTTGATGAGGTGTGGAAGAAGCGAGCCCAGCAAGCAAAGAAGGCCGCTCGACATGCCTATAATCCTAATCCTAAGATTGTTGCTGACCATCTTAACTACCAAGTTGACAAGTAAGTTCCCTCTCATTGCTTACTTTATATTATATATTGGGCTAAGGCCTTCTATTTCCGCGTGGCTACATATACTTATGGAAATAAGTTAGGTATAAGATCTATTTTTTCAACATGATATCAAAATACTTAGGACCAATCAATTCTGTTTCACCCAACGTTAGGCCACCATATTATCCACACTCAAGTTGTCAAATGTCAAGTATAGGCGTGCAAAGGTATTATTAGTCCCACATGATCCGGAGAATGGATGACAATTTATCTCCTTATATGACCTTCGACAATCTTCACAAGTTAAGGCATATATAGTAAGAAAGTTAATACTCAAAAGTTCATTTCTTTATCACCCTTTTCATTTTTTCTATTTGGAGCTGAGTAGGAAATTAAGCATGCAAGTTGAATGCAACATTTTAATCCAAGAGGAGGACTCTAGTATTATTATATACGATAAATTATTAACTGAGCCTAAATTTTGAAAAGGGCTGTACGAGGCAGCAAAAGCAGAAGAAGGGACCTGCAAAGGTACAGCGGACAATGCATGGCTACTAATCCTATCGACCAGTGCTGGAGGTGTGATCCAAACTGGGCTCGTAACCGCATGAAACTAACAGATTGCGTCCTTGGCTTTGGCCGCAAGACAACGGGAGGCAAAGGTGGAAAAATCTATGTAGTGATGGACAATTCAGACAACGAGTTAGTTAATCCTAAGCCGGGCACATTGCGCCACGCTGTCATCCAGCCGGAGCCACTTTGGATTATATTTGCTGAGAACATGGTAATTAAGCTTAACCAGGAGCTTATCATGACAAGCAACAAGACGATTGATGCTCGAGGAAGGCAAGTACACATTGCTCATGGTGGTGGCCTTATGTTACAGTTTATACACAATGTGATTATTAGTAACCTTCACATTCATGATACTAAGGCTGGTAGTGGTGGGTTAATTAGAGACTCTGTCAGTCATTATGGTTATCGATCGAAAAGTGATGGTGATGGCATTTCAATCTTTGGATCAACAAATGTTTGGATCGATCACATTTCCATGTCCAATTGTCAGGATGGTCTAATTGATGCTGTTGAGGGTTCCACTGCCATTACCATTTCCAATTGCCATTTCACCAAGCATAATGACGTAAATCATCTCCAAATTCCAACTCCTATCTACTTGAGTTTTTTTTTTCAATTGAGAATGAAAGACAAACCTTTGATATTCTTGCTTAAATTTTGTAGGTCATGTTGTTTGGTGCCAGTGATACTGCCTCAGGGGACTCTGTTATGCAAATAACACTTGCATTCAATCACTTTGGGCACGGTTTGACACAGAGGATGCCGAGAGTTAGATGGGGATTTGTTCATGTTGTCAACAATGATTACACACATTGGCTTATGTATGCCATTGGAGGAAGCATGCATCCCACCATCCTTAGCCAGGGGAATCGTTTTATCGCTCCTCCAAATCCTAATGCCAAAGAGGTAAACACGCAAAAACATTAATTTTTTCTCACTAACTCTCCAAAAACAGCACAACGGAACACGCCTAATAGATAACTGACGTATCACGTATACCCAATTTTCTACCTCTATGTAGGTGACCAAAAGAGACTATGCACCCGAGAATGTGTGGAAGAATTGGGTGTGGAAATCACAGGGAGATCTTATGATGAACGGAGCATTCTTCGTAGAATCTGGAGATCCAAAACATGCATTCTTGAAAGGTCCTGATATGATCACCTCCAAGCCAGGATCATCCGTGAGCAGCCTGACGCAATTTTCAGGCTCTCTCAAATGCATTGAGGGAAGGCCTTGTTAGAGCATTTTCAGCCTCAGCAACAAAATAAGATGTTTACAATACAAATAGTACCTATAAAGTGTATAGAGTTAGCGATCTGCTCCCTTTCTCCTCTTATTTACCAAGCTGGTCGTTAGACTGAAGGAGAATGAGTGTGAGTATTGTACATTGGCTTCTATAAGTTCTTCAATAATTTTGTTTTTCGTGTACTAATATAGTAGAGAAATATTAATCAAACGTTATTACTAGTTGCGGTGATTATTTTCCCTGACTAAGGACATTCCAGAGGGAGTTGCTTGAATAGTAAGTAGCTCGCACTTCACTTTCATCCCAAAGTGGTGAGATCGAATCTCAAGGGAACAAAAAGAGTGGGAGCTTCTATGGAGGGATAAAATAAAAAAAAATTGATTAGAGACATTGTTTTATTACAACAGTGTCCTCAGCTTATTACATGTAACTGTTTTGTGATAGTTAAAATTCATTCCTGTTATTATATCCCCAATCAGGCCTGGATGTTTTAGTTATTGATGAGTAAAATGTTAGAGGTTGCTTCCTTTATTAGTACCGTGTGTAACTAATTCATAAATATGACGCCCCAGAATAAGCATCTAAAAATCTACAAATTTGCATGTTGAAAGAGAGAGTGAATTGAGAGAATTTCTCAGCATAAAGAAACTCACCAAAGAAACAAGTGGGGATGAACAGAAAACCTGCACATTGCAATCTCTCTGTACCTCCGTGGACGCTTCATTGCAGAAAGTTCTATACGACTCATACCTACACAATAGTCATAGCCATGAAGCATATTCATCAAGGTCACAAGTCAATAATAAGTCTTATGAAGTTCAACAAGGAAAAGAGTTAAAGTGTAAAATGAATTACAAAACATTCTCCGAAAACATAATATAAAATGAAAGAAACACGGATCAATACAAGGTTGGAGTGACCCAAATTGTTGTACAAACATGACTGAGGGACAACATCACACACGGCTATAGTGAGGCTCGAAGCTGAGCCATTTGCTGAACTAAAAACTCCCATATCCAAGCCGCCCCCTTCTACATAACAGATATATTATGAACTCCAGCAGCACACACCTTTGTATATTGCAAAACAAACTGATACACATTTATAGAAAACAAAAGAGCAAAAGCCCTGGAGGCCAAAAACATATAGAGCAGAAATTCAACAGCTCTAAAGAGTAAAAGTCCAAGAAACCAAATGGCTCATTAATAACTTAACTGGATTAGATCATTGGATTTCCAATTAATCAAAGAAAAAGTCAGGCAGTTAATAAATGGTTATAATAGCACAATGGCTATAACTAACTTAGTGCCCAACTCTACTGGATTCAGAAAGCTACACTGTGCAGTAAAGAAATCTTAATGTAGCTGAACTTATCATTTGCTAACTTATCCTGAAATTGGGAAGCAACTCCCATAAAACACAACTTTTAGCAGAAAGAAAAAATTTGAAGCAACTCCCATAAAACACGAGTTATAACAGAAAGATAAAATTCACAGACACCATAGACGAATGATATCACCATTGTTCTAAGAAAATCAATCTAAGAAGAAGCTCTATTTGACATTTGAGATTGAAAGGAACACTGAGAAGTTACACAGTACCATGCCACTTCAATTGGAAAACATAAGCATTACACTAAAAGGTAATGATACTGTCATCCATTTATTATAGAATAATTTCAAAACAAACATCAGCTTAAAGCATCATAGTAGAGCATCAACATCAGATGACTTGTTCTCTCCCTTTATTTCTTCTTTTCTGCTAACCAATTTCAGTTCTGAACCTATTATAAATCTAAACATATACATAAATCTATACATATATATAACTTATGGTGCTCAACAAGGAAAATGGTTTTGCATAAAATAAATTATGAAACATTCTCCAAATACATAATATAAAATGGAAGCAAGCAATACAGATCAATACAGAGTTGGAGTGACCCAAATCGGTGGACAAACACGACTGAGAGAAACGCCGTTGTAGTGAGGCTCAAAGCTGCAATTTGCTATGTTATAAACACCCATATCCATGCCACCCCCTTCTTCATAGGAGAGGTATGATTCCACAAAATCATCAGTATAATAAATATGGTTGGGCTTGACCCCTGGAAAATGTGAAGCCTGTACTGAGATAGATGCATTAGCACCCAAAAAAAGAGCTCTGTCCCCTACTTCCTTGGTTTCCCTCAATCTTCCAGCAGCTAAATCGACCTCAAAAACTCCAAAACTTGTTGTCCCATAAGTTTCACCATCGTTATCATCTTCATATATTGGTGTTAATGAAATCCTGCTACTATCTTCTCTGATAGGCGCCCTACTTTTTACACCGTAGCGCACAACTACAAATAATGACCCCATTGATTCTAGGATATAGAACTCGTCTCCCTTGTGATGGGGTGGTAAGATGGCTACTATTTGAGAGTGAGTGGGACTAGAACCAGTAACATCATAGACTAACACACGGCCACTCCAATCAACTGCATAAAAATTTTCAGTATAATAGACCAGATCACGATGTATATGTTTATAGGGAGAGTTTACGTCGTCAATCCTAGTCCATCTCAAATCTCCTGGCCTCCAAAAACTGAAGAATTTCATATTTCCGTCAATCGCAGCGAGAATGTAGTTCGATGTATGAGAAGGACTAGCTGATAAAACTGCTTTGTGAAAAAAAGTCCATGGATAGCCTACCTCATGGTCTTCATAATTTTTGGTAGTATTTGGATGGGGCAACTCGATCTCAACACCCGAGAAGGGATGTAGCAGACTTGTTTCACTATCATCTTTCCCGGTTGTGATTAGCCATCCCATAGACTCTAGACATCGTTTTCCTATGGCTTTCGGAACCCTCTTGTTTAAAATCATGCCATTGTAGAGGCTGAAGAATTTTCTACAGGAATTGTCTTCATCCTCTGCTAACATCAACCACGGAATTCTAGGCAGGTCACTGTTGAAATTTTCCTTGGTGGCGGCGCATTGCCAAGATTTGCAAACAGTCCCAAAAGTAAGGTAGTCCTCAATCAAATTTATACGTTGTACTATTAGAACAAGCAGATCATACTGAAGCTCAGACCAATTCGACATCATTGTGCTTAATATCGGCAATTCTCTCAAGTTTTTCTGGTTTTTGGTGGAAGAATACACAAACCCTACAACAAGCCATATATATAACTCAGAGATATATCCCAATTAAGATCGGATTCTGAGTACAGAAGCCCACTTCAAACACTAATAGGAATCTAATTTTACATCATATATATTTAAATTATGTTCCAATTATAATTTAGTAGTATAATTGGAACATAATCTAAATATACCATAAGTAAAATTTCACACTTGTAGTTTTTTGTAGATGCAAAACTATAAAGCATCTTCAAAAGATCAAACTCTATTTTTGGCGGACTAAACAGAATAATTGATTCAGAAAAAAAAAAACTAATATGATATATAAAGTTAAAACCAGTGTGAAGAAAAATAAACAAATGGAGACCAAATATACAACAAAAATAAAAACTAACAAGTGAGTTATATAAACTAATTAGTGAAATGTACAAACTTTAACCTAATTTGTTCACTTAATTCTTCGAACAACTCAAACTAAATATGAAAAATGAAACATATTATTTATAATGATAACAAAAATTATAATGTATAAAGTTAAATACCATTTCCAATTTATTTAATATTAACATTTTGAAAATTCTTGTTTAGTGATATGGAAATGCATTCAATCTTCTTATCATATCATCAAAAAAAGATATTTTAATTCTTTTGCAAAACACTTGTTATAACCACAAGAAAAATTACTACGTGCATTACTAAGTTACAATGAATAGTTTTAAAAGTTCATTATTTTCATATATAGTTCAAATTTCTAAGTTTGTAAAGTTAAATGATAGTGTAACTTTATGTGATATTTTAGAACTTTAAATTAAATTACTGAAATTTTTATATTTATCTATAAAAAATTTGACAACAAAAATCAAGGTACTATATGCATCAAATGACTAATATTTTATTTCTTTAAAAGAGATTTCCCAAGTTATATAATAAGACATGTGATATTAACTTTTAATTTATCTATATCGTTATAAACTATAAACATGTACAATTAAATAATTAGATAATACTAAAAAAATTTAGATACCTTTAAATAATTATGTAAAATGTTTGATGAAATTATATATACGGAAAATAAAAATCTACAAATAGTTCCAATAAGATGTGTTCGAGTGATATGGTTACTCATATCATATTTGGTAGCGAAAACACAACTTTTTTTTAAAATTTTCATGAAAATCTTGAAAGAGGTGAAAAAGAAAGTATGTGATTTTAAAATCGCAAAAAAGACGTATTGCTTTGGATGTGACCGCAGTTTTTTTAAATATTTTTCATGTTTTTTTTTATAATCTATAAATGTCTATGTTTGTGTATAAAACTTTACAACTGTTTCACGATACTATTGAGGTTATCACCCAACTAACTGTGGAAGTCAAAGGTTAGTAATACTTTATATGTGTATAAAATGTCGTTTTAAATATCTAATAGTGCAATGTTTTCATGATTATATAAATAATTCATTTATCAATTGACAATTATCCTCGTGCTAACGATTTAATAACTATCTTTGTAGCTCCATAATATTTCAATTTATGCTCTTATCTATTATGTGAATATACCAAAAAAGATGTACGGTCTAATGATGCTACTATTCATCAATTAAGAGCGCGATACATGTAATTTTGATTAATAATAATTGGGTTTAGACAGTGGACTAAAGTTTAGAAAATTGCCCTAATTTCACCATGATATTGGAAATAACCAACAAAACTTCAATTTTTCAAAGTTTAGTCTATATTGATTATTATTCCGTTTTTAGTATATGTTGAAAAATTAGGGCAATTTTCTAAAACTTCAGTCTATCTAAACCCAACTAATTAATAGTTTAATACAAAGTGTATAGTGGAAACCTTACTCATAAAGTGGAATGGAATTCAAAGTTTTGGAGAATATAATTTGTGGAATTCAAAATGAACTTTTCTAAGCTATGAAGTATAGGCTGAAGGACAACATAGAGCAACATCCTTGCTAATATGGCTCATTTAACCAAGCATTGCAGTTGAATCGTACCATATAGTGTGTTGGATTTGCGCCCAACAAGCCACAAGGTGACATACAACATCGTAATGGAGGGGTTTGGCCATTGTGGTTATCTGGAGGAAGTTGAGGCAGTTGTAAATCTCACTCTGTGTAATGTCAAAATGTGAATAGTATTAATAGCAATAAATGACCAACTTTGAATCCTAATCTTTTTTACCATTTGAATTGAAGCAAAGCACAGAATAAAAACATTGCCTTTCTCAAGAAGAAATATAGGCTTTTGCATACAGGGTAAAAGAACCGAATAAAAATTTGCAGCATCTTGCAAGAAAAGGTATCTGAAAATGCTCCTAGCAAAATAAACAATATCCATCAACTAACTGTTTCATCAATAGAATTATTACACAGTAAGTTCATCCAACAAGTCTAACTAATGGCACATTATGAGTATTACAAAAGAGGGGCTAATTCGGTATACGAAGATATCGAACCTTCTTCCAGCTGGATAGAAGATACTCAAAACCATTATCTTCTTATTGATCTCCCTGGTATACTTTCCTCGTTTCATCATTTCCATTGTAATTTACAAATTTTCAAGTCAGAGTAATGTGTTTTAACATATATTATATTATAAATTATGAGGTTTATCTTTCTTTTTTTTTTTTATCTTGCTCTTTTAATTTGTTTAAAGGGTTCAAAAGGGAGGAAGTAAAGCTTCAAGTCGATATATTTGGCAATATAATGGTAAATGGAGAAAGGAAGGTAAGAGAATATAAATCTATTCGCTTTCAAAAATCAGTGAAAGCACCTGAAAAGTCGAAATATGAGGATACCAGCGTGAAGCTTGAAGACGGGATTCTGTATGTGATCATCCCAAAAGAAGTACCAGAAAACAATGAACACGATGAGACAGCAAATGATAGCTCAGGCCATGAAGATAATCAACAAAAGGATACAGAGGAAATAGAAAGTTCAAATGGTGATGTTTCAGAGAAAAAAGAAAATGACATACAAGGATTGAGTCAGGACGATGAATTCCACGATGCAAAGATGGCGAAGAAGAGGCACGAGGTAGGTATAGTGATTGCAGGAAAAGAAATTCTAAGGAAGAACAAATCAATTGTAATTACAGCAGTGCTTGCATTTTCGTTCGGGGTTTTCATTTCTAAAAAATCTAAGTCAAGTAAAATGAATCAAGCTTCGTGATTAGTATTTCTCATTCGACGTGCAATGGACATAAGAGAACCTACGAATAAAAGTCTTTTGTTCAAAACTATCATCTAGTTTTACACGATTTTTTATCAAACTAAGCCATTATATAAAATAATTTACCAAATTAATATATTTTTTTTAAAATTTTATAAAACTAGTATAAACATATTTCACAGTAACGTTTTAGGGTATATTTCAATTTTTAAAAACTAACAGTGTTAGGTTGATATACATTACTGTGAGTAACGTTTTACTCCTAAAACTTATTTTTTGAGTAACGTTTTACTCCTAAAACGTTATTGTGACTAACGTTTTAGGAGTAAAACGTTATGAGTAACGTATATCAATCTAACGCCGTCAACTTTTAAAAAAATAAAATATACCTTAAAACGTTACTGTGCAATACGTTTATACTAATTTTGTAAAATTTTAAAAAACATATTATTTTGATAAATTACTTTATATAATGGTCAATATTTCAATTTTACAAATAATTTCATAAAATTGCATTTAGTAAAAGCAGTGGACTTTACAAAATAGCCAGAAATATTTGCATAACAACTTTATAGGTACAACCATTAAAATGGGCTTACCCATGGGGCTGGCCCAACCCACTAATTATTGAAATTTGTGTTGAGATAAGATTTTTCAAGTTCATTTAAAATTAGATTTTATAAGTCTGACACATATAAGTCATTCGTTCTTGAGGCTTGATCGGGGTTGGTTCATGAGCCAAAACTTTTTAATTAAGGGAAATTTACAATTATCTACTAGTATAAAATCTAATTACTTAAATATACGCTATGTTGTAATATTATGAATCTTACCAGATTTTGCTACGTCCAGATACATGTATCTCGGAATATATAGACTCAAATTAGGTTAATTTGTTACACTCTATCCAAGTAGATTCACATGTATCTAGGGTACATAGACAAATATCGTGCTCCGCCTCCCTCCCATCTTGCTTGTCACTCTCTTAACTCGCTTTTGTATCTGGTATGTGAAATACATGCTAATGACACTAAATTTTTTGTCAGTATTATTGAAACAACACCATTGTTTGTCATATTTTGGTTTGGAACTTCTCATTTTCTTGATGTTATAGAATTATAAGTTCGAAAGAAAAAAGGCTAGCCCTCCCCAACCCTCGACCCTTTTAGGGTTGGATTAGATTGAACATTTTCATGTCCTTCCAAATGAAAAGTCGACCCGCCCTAGCGCTTTAAATTCCTTGATCTGCAAGGCTTGGGTAGGACGAGGCTAGATTGGCCCTTTTTGACGGGTCTATTTATAGGACAAAGCAACAAATATTCAAGTCAAATTGGGGGTAACTAAGGACTTATTCGATTCTCATTGTAAGAAGAGAAAGATACACTATATTTCTAAGTTTTTAAAGCTAAATATTAGTACAACTCTATATGATATTTTAGAACTTTGTGTTAATTTACTTAAATCTCTATATTTATCAAATAAAAATTTTGAAAACAACAAAGGTACTATGTTGCATCAAATGACTAATATCCTACTTACTTAAAAGAACTTTTCCAAATTATATAATAAGACCTGTGATACTGACTTTTAATTTATCTAGATCGTTATAAACTATAAACATGTACAAGTGAAAACAAAAAAATCACCATGGCTCCAAGCATCCATTAAAGTGAATTCGACTTACCTTTTTGTTAATAAAGCAATCATATGGTCTGTTTGTTCTTGCATGGGGAAAATTTTTTTAGTCACGTCTCATTATGTGTCAAAAAATTCTCAATAGAACCTTAGTAGAGTAGGAACAGATTAAGAATGAAAAGATTGAGGAACCGAAAAATTATCTGAAAAACTATCTCATTCCCAAATATGAACAGAAGACTATATGTTTAAGGAAATATTAGCTCACAATAAGACTGTGCGTAGAAAATATTGGTTGGATCAATTTCAGATACACGGCAGTATTTGTGATAATGTATTTCCCACTTATCATCATTTAGATATATTACATTGTAGCATGGTAATGTATATATTATCTATTCAAATCACGTTTAAGTTCTTAACTTATTTTAAGTCATTTTTATATTTGTTAAACACTTTCATAAGTCAAAAACCGACTTAAAAATTGATTTGACCACGTAGCCATCATATAGGCGCTACAACACAATACTTAACTGTACAAGAAGAAATATGTACCCAAAATTAGATGATAACGAAAAGTAAACATGACCCTTTTCTAAGAGTTTAAGGGCAAATATGACCCTCTTTCAAAAGTAATTTTAAATTATAACACTTCTAATTAAAGTCATTGATGTTGAAATTAATTTGAAGTACGTAATGATAAGGGCAAAATAGGTATATAATATCAGTTCCTCTATTTAGAAATGACCTCCTTTCCTCTTTAGTGTGTTTCAAAAAGAATGACCTTTTTTTTGTTTTGGTAATATTTTAATTTCAGTTTTCCACGTGGCATGTTTAAGGCCACAAGATCAAAGGGTAATTTTGTACATTTAATCAAACTTTAATTTAAAACCACAATATATAAAAATCTTTCTTTATACTCTTAAACTTCATATCAAATCAAATCATCTCATTCCTTGTGAAACGGAGGGAGTAAATTATTTCTTAGTTATTGAAATCTCGGAACCAGCTTGATTTTTATTTGTCGAAGATTAACATGACCAGGTGTTGACAAACTCAAAAGTTCTTATATTGGATTCACTTGATGGTTATTCGAACCTTATATGACATGAATCTTTTTAAGCATTTTGGTTCCGTGTCTTACAAAGCAGGAGATTTGCATCTCTATACTCTTTTTAACTCTTCGTATGCAGTTAAAAACGATTTAAATTTTTGAATACGTTCTTGTTAAGACATTCATGGAGCTAGTTCTTTGGAAATCTACTATGAAATGAACTTTTGTATTGCCCTTTCTGATAAGATTGATGCTTGACGGAACACTATGTGTGCTTCTGAATTCTGATGACTTCATATTCTATTTATTATACACATGATATGATTGAAGAACATTATGTCAATCAAACTGCGATTTGCCTACTCTCTATGTTCTGCACCACTTGTAAGTGTATAAGCACACTATGATGCGCTGTAAATTTCATTAGCTACTACAAATCATTGCGCAGTACATTAAAGCTCTGTTTTAGAAGCCAAATGACATAAGCTTCCAACTCGCTTTCAGTCTCTTCACTTCACCATCTCATTGCTTCAGACTCCATTAAACTCGATCCCTCTAGTTACCTGATATGGAGGACTCAAATATTGCAACTAATACAAGTCACAAGACTAGCCTATCTCGTTCACGATGAAGCAAAAGCAGTTGCCACTTCTACCAGTGGCAAATCCAGTGATACAAGGTAGTAACAGTGATGATAGGGAGGCCGGAATTAAGCAAAGCATAAAATAAAAACATTGGCTTTCTCAATTGAATTGAAGCAAAGTATAGAATAAGAACATTGCCTTTCTCAAGAAGAAATATAGGTTTTGTGTGTTACAGGGTAAAATAACAGAACAAAAACTTGCAGGATCTTGCAAGAAAAGCTATCTGAATATGCTCCTAATAAAATAAACAACATAACACCATTCAGGCTTAATTTTCTTGTCCATCTTCTTATTTCTGGCAATTATATATATCTGTACGATTTCAATTGCAACAGAATACATCAATAACATTATTTCACAAGTTCATCCAACAAGTCTAATTAATGGCACATTACGGGGATCACAGAAGAGGGACTAATTTGACAACTTCAGTCAATCCAGTATACGAAGATATTGAACCTTCATCCGGTTGGATAGAGGATGCGGAAAATCATTACCTTTTCATTGATCTTCCTGGTATTCATACTTCATTATTTCCTCGTTTTTGCTTTTCCAAAAAAAAGATCTGCTTTTCAGTTATCATTTCGATTGTAATTTACAAATATTCGAGTCAGAGTAATGTGTTCTAGCATAAATTTGTCATTCAATCGTTAACATTATATGCAGTGATTGAACTCAACAATTATGAGGTTAATTCATTTTATGTTTATCTTGCTCTTTTAATTTGATAAAAGGATTCAAAAGGGAGGAGGTGAAGCTTCAAGTTGACACA
The DNA here is from genome assembly GCF_001406875.1 of Solanum pennellii. Classification (NCBI taxonomy): domain Eukaryota; kingdom Viridiplantae; phylum Streptophyta; class Magnoliopsida; order Solanales; family Solanaceae; genus Solanum; species Solanum pennellii. The sequence goes on from NC_028639.1 coordinate 67,736,086, forward strand.
TTTGACAATATAAAGGTAAGTGGAGAAAGGAAGGTAGGCGAGTATAAATTTATTCGCTTTCAAAAATCAACGAAAGCACCTGAAAAATCGAAATCTGAGGATACCAGTGCAAGGATTGAAGACGGCATTCTGTTTGTGATCATCCCAAAAGAATTACCAGAAAACAGTGAACGCGACGAGGCAGCAATTGCTAGCTCTGGTCATGAAGAGAATCAACAAGAGGAAATTGAAAGTTCGAAAGGTCATGATACAGAGGAAAAAGAAAATGATAAACAGGGACCGAATGGGGACGAAGAATTTCATGATGCAAAAATGGCGAAAAAATGGCACGAGGTTTATCCAGTGGCAGCAGGAAAAGAAATTCTGAAGAAGAACAAAACGATTGTAATTACAGCATTGCTAGCATTTTCTTTGGGGGTTTACGTTTCTCAAAAATTGCAGTCCAAGTAAAATCGATTAAGCTTCGTGATTAGTCATTCTCTAGTAATCCAATTACTTATGTACATAACATACTAAACGTGCAATGAACATACAAATAAGTTTGTTGTTCAAAACTATCATTTAATTTTGCAAAATGATTTCATAAAATTGCATTTCGAAAATGTAGTGCACTTTACAAAAGTTAACCAGATATATTGGCATAACAGCTTTATAGGACAAAGCATAAATATCCAAGTCAATTGGAGGTAACTAGGGACTTATTTGATTCTGATTGTAACAAGAGAAAAATACACTAGAATAAGCATAAGTTCAAAGTTGAATTTTATCTTAAAGGGACCTGATTCCTCATGAAATCTATCCACCAAAACAGAAAAGGCACAAACTGGTTATACTTATTACTTTATCCCGATTCGTTGAAGGAAAAGTTATTAGGAAAGTAAACAACGTCTCATATATCAGTTAAAAAAAATTATACATATTATTATGGAAAATCATGTAGACTTGATCTGAAACGGATAATATTACACCATGTTAAAAATATCTTTAAAGCTATAAAGGGGACAGAATCCCCATTTTTGTATAATGTGAACATAATGTAATATGTGTGTAATCCCCATAAGCATGTTCTTATTTATTACTTTTCAAGAGACAACTTAGGAGCACTAATTCTGGAAGTTTTGTTGGTTAATTCCAACATTATGGTGAAATTAGGGCAATTTTCTAAACTTTAGTCTAGTTAAACACAACTATTACAGGTATATTTTTTAATACATAGTAGTATATGGTGGAAACATTACTCATAAAGTGGGATGAAATTCGAAGTTTGAGGATATAATTAGTGGAACTCAAAATTAACTTTTCTAAGCTATAAAATAGGCTAAGGACATCATAGAGCAACGTCCTTGTTTTATATTATATATATGGCTCATATAACTATGTAATTTTGGATATAAAATTTGTATTTGTTTATGACATTTAATCACAACTTTGACTTCAATTTGAAATATTAATTTCAAATACTAAATTCACCTAAGAGATAGGATTTCAATTTTCATGTTTGTGATTTTGATTTTCTTAAAACTCTATTCATAAGTTTTGTATTTTGAAAAAAGAAAAAATAATGAAATTTTAAGTTTTTAAAAAAGACTCATGCTTGATCTAAATAGATTGTTTGTATAATGTGTAAGGATTATGTTAAAAGAATAATTAGTTATTACTATTGTTGATTTTTTAAATGAGTGGTTAGTTGTAAAATTAGGAAAATTTGAAAGTTTGTAATAACAAAAAATTATTTATAAAAGACACATACAAATATGTGTTTATTAATATTATTACCATGATTTAAAATATACATTTTGCTACCTTGTTTCATTTCGTAAGGTTGTATAAAAATTGGTGAAGTTTTGTTTTCAATTATATATTGAGTGTTCATGTTTACAGAAAAAAGGAAAACATGTGAAATTCAAATTACATGTTGATTTTAAAACTTTAATCGTGAAATCAACTTCAACTCAAATCACTAATTCCAAATTTATGTCCATACTCCAAAGGCCTACTATGTATGTTTTATGTTCCATCATATTTACGTTAATGGGGTAACACATTCTCTCTCAAGTAGAGTAGTTCATGGTTATGGTTAACAATCAATTCAAATTGCAATCTGAACCAAACAGATTAAATTATTGATATTTGGTTTAATTTGGTTAGGTTTGATTTTTAAATTTTGAAAATTGATACTATTTGGTTTGGTTTTGGTTTTACTAAAAAACAACCACAAAAATAGTCAAACTGAACCGATAAATTAGATATATAAATTTTATATTATTTATATATTATTCATAAATAAACTAAAAATATTTTGTTAAATTTTAATTAACTTAAGTCTTTAACTTTATCATTTTCTCAAGCTCAACACTTTAGCCAAGTATAACAATCTCAGATCCAAGTCTATCAAAATCCATTTTAGTTTTTACATACCGCACTTCACATAAAATAGTCACATACTCTAATATTGCTTAATTGCTTGACTGAACCGGCATTGGTTTTCTGTAGATTGTTCATGTAATTGGTGTTTGTATCTATCAAGATACGTACGTACTCAAAACAATTATTACTTTCAAAACGAATAAACCAGAAAAACTGAACCAAACCAACAATAATCAAACCGATGTTTATTTTTTTTCGTTTGATTTGATTTTAGAAATTTAGAAAATCGATTAGATTGATTTAGTTTTGATTTTAATCAGTAACCTAACCACGAACACCAAAAATAATTTTCTTTTTTTTTGTAATGTTCGTGCACATGTCAGCTTATATACAAAATATACATTTCCCTACTTATTTTATAATCACTTGAATTTTCTACAATTTTAACATAATTTTCTTTTTAATTTTATTAATATATGAAATATTAAAACTAAAATTCCATTAGGATTTACGCATACACCCCACACCTCCAAAACATACATATTATGTGTTAGTATTTAACTAATCTCAAATTAACTTTCGATACTTAACTAATCTCAATATAACAATTAAATTTATTATATCATAGCTAAATTTAATATAACTTGTAATCAAAGGAGTAATATAAATGAGAATTGAGACAATCTATTTGACAACTACATTTGTTTGACAAGAGGTGGTGAAGAAAAAGGGGTCCAGAAGAGAGAAAAAGTGGATTCTTTTTTTTTTATCACTTTTGTTTCAATTTTTTTGGTAAAAAGCAAGGCCGGCCCATCCAACCATTTTCTTGTTATTGATTGCATCACTCACCAGTTTAGTCATGGTCAAGCCTTCCACACTATCATTGGGAGAAAATATGTCTTCAAATTGTCAAAGGTTGATGGATTTATATTTACGTAATATCTAAACGTGATCATAAATTTAAATGTCTACTTATATACATTCAAAATTAAAGTACATGTAACTTGAATTTCAAGGCACAATTATATAGGTTCAAGTCATGTACCAATATTTAAGAAGAGGAAAATTGAAAGACAAATTCATCATTTTCGAGTTTAAGAATTTACAATTAACTCAAATAGTCGGCTATAGATGTATTCTTTTAGCTACCACTACAAAAGAATATATACCCTAGAAAGGATCTTAAAAAGTGAAATATTGAATGATAATAAAACATTTGGTAAGCAAAACGAGCTAATTAGATGTTGCTAAGCCCAACACCCTTTGACAAGAGAGTCATGACAAACACAATATTGACAGTAACATGAAGATATTGGAAGAGATATGATACAACCCTTATTCATTTTCTTTATCCCTTAATGTCAGATGACTTGTATATAAATATTTGAAATGATGCTCATCTGATTGTACCATCACTAAGTTCACTTTTTTCCCTTTTGCACCTATATACATGTCATGAGTTGCATTACAATTAGATTGATGGCTTATCATGAAGTATAAATACCAAATTAGGTCGAGCAGTAAATATACGATAAAGTCAAATCAAATTTAATATTAATTATATACATATAAAAAATAATTTTTAGTTATATATAAATAGGGTAACTAGATTTTTGTTTTGACTCCGCCTTTGCCTTTGATTATGACAGCAATTTGCCAAAATAGTTAGTTATTGGTTATGTATAAATAAATAATACAAGGGAGGATAACTTGAGATAAACTCCATGTCTACCTCACCTTAGCCCTCCACAAAGCATAAAGCTAATCTCTATTTTTTTAAAAACTAAACTTAATTAGTTTAATAATCCATAGTACTTTTTTATATAATTAAAATATATAATTATTGGATGTTTTTCTCATTTTAAATTATTATTATTAATTAAGAACAATAAAGGAGAGAAACCGAAAAGTGAATAAAAATTAAAATAAAGGAAACTTCACGAGAGAGATTGGAATATAATTCTTTATCTCTATTTTTTCAACCGTGGAGATCGCATCAACTACGGTATTTGCTGTCACTGTCGTACACCTCCATAAACATTCTTCGAAATTACCATTTTACCATCGCCAAACAAGAAAAAGGCCAAAAATTGAAAAAAAAAACCAAAACAAAAAAATTGGAAAGGAAAAGGGCAAATAACAGACAAAAGAAGCAGAAAAATTTTCAGAAAAAAACAAACATATCTCTTCCGTTTCTTTTTTTACTCTCGCGGCCCATCTTCACTGCCATTAATGGCTATTTCTACACTATGAAACAATGAATATGTCATCTGGGCCACCGCCGGAGCAGCAACCACAACAGCAAGAGCCGCCGTCAAGACCACCACAGTTGGTTCGTAAGCTTGTGGTGGAGATCCTTGATGCGAGGAATCTATTACCAAAGGATGGGCAAGGGAGCTCCAGTCCGTATGTTGTTGTGGATTTTGATGGACAGAAGAAGCGGACTTCGACTGTGTGCAGAAATCTTAACCCAGAATGGAACGAAGGTCTGGAATTCATCATTTCGGATCCCAGAACGATGGAGTTTGAGGAGCTAGATATTGAGGTTTTCAATGATAAGAAGTTGAGTAATGGGAATGCGAGGAAGAATCATTTTTTAGGGAGAGTGAAGTTGTATGGAAGCCAGTTTGCGAGGAGGGGAGAAGAGGGTTTGATATACTTCCCTTTGGAGAAAAAGAGTGTTTTTAGTTGGATTAGAGGTGAGCTGGGTTTGAAGATTTATTACTATGATGAAATGGTGCAGGAAGAGGAGCCGCCACCGCCGCAGCCCGAGCAACAGCAGCAGCAGCAGCCTCCTCCGCAGGAAGAAATGAAGAAGACCCCTGTTTTCGTCATGGAAGACCCCCGCCAGAGGATGCTTGAAATTCCTATGCCCATGGAGGTTGCCATGGAAGCGCAGGAACAATCTCCGCCCATTGTAACGATCGAGGAATCTCCTCCACCGATGAATATGCCGCCGGAACAGCAGCAGCAGTGTAGTCACCGGCATGAGGAGGGTCCACCAATGATGAGTGGTCCACCGATGATGAGTGCTCCTGTTCCGCCATCTGAGTATCCACCACAGGAGGTGAAGAGGATGCAGGCAGGGAGAGCTGGAGAAAGAGTGAGAGTTATGAGACGGCCAAACGGAGACTATTCACCTAGGGTGATATCCGGTAAAGTCGGCGGAGAGTCGGAAAGAATCTCGGCGTTCGACCTCGTTGAACCAATGCACTATCTATTTGTAAAAATCGTGAAAGCTAGAGGTCTTGCTCCGAGTGAAAGCCCATTCGTGAAGATCCGTACATCTAACCATTTTCTCCGATCGAAACCAGCCATTATCCGGCCTGGCGAACCGTTGTCGAATCCAGAGTGGCAGCAGGTTTTCTCCCTAGGCCACAACAAGCAAGAGTCTACCAATTCAACACTTGAAATTTCAGTTTGGGATAGCGCGTCGGATCATTTCCTTGGTGGAGTCTGTTTCGACCTCTCCGATGTGCCAGTCAGAGATCCACCGGATAGTCCTCTTGCTCCTCAGTGGTATCATCTCGAAGGTGGCGCCGATGATCAACACAAAGTTTCCGGTGACATTCAACTCTCCGTCTGGATTGGAACTCAAGCAGACGATGCATTTCCTGAATCATGCAGCTCAGACGCACCGTACGTGGCTCATACTCGGTCAAAAGTCTATCAATCTCCCAAGCTATGGTATCTTAGAATCACAGTGATTGAAGCTCAGGACCTTCATATAGCTCCAAATCTACCGCCGTTGACGGCGCCGGAGGTAAGAGTCAAAGCTCAGCTAGGGTTTCAATCCGTGAGAACTCGGAGAGGGTCCATGAATCATCACAGTTCAGCATTCCACTGGAGCGAAGATTTAATCTTCGTCGCCGGTGAGCCACTTGAAGATAGCCTCATCTTGCTTGTAGAGGATCGTACAACGAAGGATCCAGCTCTTCTAGGGCACATAATAATTCCTGTGAGCTCGATTGAGCAACGGCTCGATGAGCGACTCGTGCCAGCCAAGTGGTTCGGACTGGAAGGTGGACCAGGTGGGGCCTACTGCGGGAGGCTACACTTGAGGATGTGCTTAGAAGGAGGATATCACGTGCTTGATGAAGCAGCGCACGTGTGTAGTGATTTCAGGCCCACGGCTAAGCAGCTATGGAAGCCGGCTGTAGGTATTTTGGAGCTGGGTATTCTTGGAGCTCGCGGGTTGTTACCCTTGAAATCTAAGGGTCCGGGAAAAGGATCCACGGATGCCTACTGTGTTGCCAAATACGGGAAGAAATGGGTCCGGACTCGGACCATAACCGATACCTTTGACCCGCGTTGGAACGAACAGTACACGTGGCAAGTATACGATCCTTGTACAGTTCTTACAATTGGAGTATTCGACAATTGGCGTATGTTTGCTGATAGTGGTGATGATAAGCCTGATTACCGTATAGGAAAAGTACGTATACGAGTCTCTACATTGGAGAATAACAAAGTGTACACAAATTCCTATCCATTATTAGTTCTGTTGCGGTCTGGGTTGAAGAAAATGGGTGAAATTGAAGTTGCTATCCGTTTTGTTTGTCCATCACTGTTACCAGAAACATGTGCTGTTTATGGGCAGCCAGTGTTGCCAAAGATGCATTATCTACGCCCACTTGGGGTGGCTCAACAAGAGGCATTGAGAGGAGCAGCTATCAAAATGGTTGCAGCATGGTTAGCTCGATCCGAGCCACCTTTGGGTCCAGAGGTAGTTCGGTACATGTTGGATGCAGATTCTCACACATGGAGCATGAGGAAGAGTAAGGCCAACTGGTTTCGGATAGTAGCCGTGTTAGCTTGGGCTGTTGGATTAGCAAAATGGTTGGATGATATTAGAAGGTGGAGAAATCCAGTAACAACCATACTAGTCCATGTTCTCTACTTGGTGCTCGTTTGGTATCCAGATTTAATCGTCCCCACCGGATTTCTCTACGTCTTCTTAATCGGTGTATGGTATTATCGGTTCAGGCCTAAAATACCCGCGGGTATGGACACCCGAATCTCCCAATCAGAAACAGTAGACCCAGACGAACTGGACGAGGAGTTCGACACAATACCAAGTTCAAAACCACCCGAAATAATTCGGATGCGGTATGACAGGTTGAGAATATTAGCAGCAAGGGTCCAAACAGTTTTAGGTGATTTCGCAACCCAGGGAGAAAGGGCCCAAGCATTGGTAAGCTGGAGGGATCCAAGAGCGACGAAATTGTTCATAATGGTGTGCCTAATTATAACAATAGTGTTATATGCAGTGCCACCAAAAATGGTAGCAGTAGCCCTTGGATTCTACTTCCTGCGCCATCCAATGTTTAGGGACCCAATGCCACCAGCCACTTTGAATTTCTTTAGAAGACTTCCAAGTTTATCTGACCGTTTGATGTAGTGTACACAGTCACTACACTCTGCTGATCAAATAAAAAATTAGTCAACAATTCTTTTGAAAAATTGTGAAGAAAAGAAGAACTAGTGTGTGAAAAACTCCTTTTTTTTTCCACAATGGTTGAAAAGTGGGGGTTTTCATTACGAACATGGGAAGAAGTGAAAAGTGTAGGGTGAATGGGGCAAGTTGGGATGATTGACTTTTAACTGTTGGAATAAGTAAAAAAAAAAAGAGAGAAGAGGAGCCATGGGGGCGAGATTGAAGGGGGTGAGATTTTTGATAGGACAAGATTTATTTTTGATGTAATTTTGTCGTGAAAAGTATTGACATTGATTTCTATTCCACGAATATAAAATTGAAAGATAATGATATCTTTCTTTTACTGCATTGCAACCTTTAAGACTCAATTATGTTCCAACTTTGACAAGCCTTTTCTAACTCAACTTTTAATTGATACAAATGAGATATACAGATATATATATCAATATTTGATTGCATATAGTTATATGTCATTACTATTTTGTTATCGAGGTTGGGATAAGATCTATCTATGTAGCCCCTATACTCTTCAAGACTTCGAGCTTATGCTTGAGTATGTTATTGTTGCTTTTATGTCATGACCATTAGGTGCCATTGTACACGGTAGTCAAGGCAACTTGATAAGTATCAATAAGTCATTTTAGGTGGCATTTGTTTGAAGAACAGGTGAAAGAATGAGAAACTTTTTTTAGTTACAAAGACTCATAAAACTGATTAATGTTTGGGAGAAAAAGGGAAAAAACTGAGAGTTGTGTCATTATGTGGTATCCTTTGAGAATTGAAACCAAAAGGATTTATAGAAATCCTTTTGTCTTATTAATCTTCTATATAATCAACAATTAACTTTAAATTTGATTTCTAAATTAGTAGTATTAATGCTCGTTTCAATTTATGTGACACCGTTTGATTTGACATAAAATTATTTAAAAAATTGGTAGTCTAAAACAAACCTTATAGTTGTTATAACCCATCTTTCTTCTTAGGGATAAAAGAAGAATTTAAAAGTTGAATTATTTCTAATTATATAAAGACGATATTCTATTTTAGACAGATCAAAAATGAAAATGTGCCCCTGGCCGAGGGTATCTTTCAATTTATCACATGATACAGAATTATAGCCTACATTAAGCCTACAGGGCGTTCGGATTAAATGTAGCATGATTTGTTGGTTATATGACTAGCCAATTCAAAAAATGCCTACACCATTCAATAATGTTTTTTCTTTTGTATCCATGCCAGAGAAATAATAGGGCCATGGATGGAGCTTCTCAAATCTTGTTGCCTTATATATTTTCAACACAAATTGACCATTGTTGAAACTATTTCAGCTGTGTTGATCCATCATCAAATAGAACTCGAGTGGCAAATTAAACTAGGAAAGGTAACAAATGCCAGAGTTGGATGATACAGGAAAACATGACGATTCAACGAAAACTAAAAATGAGGAAATTTATGATAAGAAGGAGAAAGAAGATAAGCATTCGGATGAAGACGATAAAGATGAGAAGGAAGATAAAGATAAGAAGAAGAAAAAGAAGGACAAAGACAAGGATGAAAAAGATAACAAGAAGAAGGATAAAAAAGAGAAGAATCCTAATGATGAAAAGGACTTAGAAAAACTCAAACTTAAAGTGGAGAAAATTGATGCTAAAATGCAGGATTTGGAAGACCAGAGAGAGGTTATTCTAGAGTTGTGTAATGAAGCTGGGAAAGTTGCAGCCAATGCAACTGTTGCTCGCCTTCAATTCGATCCCTTATCGAGCCACTTCACAAAGAAAAAGAAAAAAGCAAAGTGATGCTTCTCTGTTTTTGTAATTTTGTATGTAAATTACACATAGTGTCTATAGAACCCTGCCTAAAGCAGAGTGCATTTTTTAGATAACAAGATTGTAAAGAGGATCAGACAATGAATGAACAGATGATAGGAAAATAACTACTGTAAATCAATTGAATTACTTTCACATTGTTTACGTGCATGACAGTTTAACACTGATATTTCAAACACGATTGTGGTTTCCATCAGGGCTCCAGTTGTTTCCAGAACTTCGTATCCTGCAGTTCTCGTTTGGCTTGTTTGAAGAACAGATTATCCTAAATCTGCATTTCGAATGATAATTAAGTATTATACAGTGATTAACCGTATAAAGTTGAGTTATCTAGCAATACACCAGTTCGCAAAAAGGGAAAAATATTCTTCTGTATAACAATGCAACATTACCAAACAAGTGATTGTAGGTACCTATTAATGGATCTGTTGTTTACTCTTGTACTATATACTGAAGGGAAGCTTCCTAAGACGTGAAATTTCGATTTCATAAGGAAGTTTCATATTTGTCCTGTAATTACCTTGCTTGCAGATATCAACTTCAAGCATCATTTTAAAAAGCAATGATAAACTAACAGATCAGGACCTCACTCTTGGGGATTTAAAAAATAAAGATGAACAAGCAGCCAGGAATATATTCTGATATTGGCAAAAATGCTACAGGTACTTGCTGTCATTTATTTCAGCTCATCCAAATTCAAAATATTTGCTAATGAAAATTTTAAAAACTTTTGATTTCTGTCGCGTTTCAATGCTGGAGAATCTCTTAATTCGAATATTTATATGTTACTTGTTTTACATTAGATCTTCTGTATGGAGATTATATCAGAAAATCACCAATTCACAATTTGCTTGACTGGGGCTTATACTTCAAATGTCAAGGTATTTATTGTTATTACTTCCCTTCTTCGTTCCTCCTTATAGTCTGCTTTCTGAGAATTACTGTATGATCATTGTAGTTAATGACATTGTACCTGGATTAAGTTCACTAGTCAAGTTGAGTGTACCAGATCAGAGGTCTAATAAGGTTAGAATTTTTCTCTTCTTTCTATATATGAGAGTCTATTTTTCCTTTCTTATGCCTACATATGTACTGACTAACAGGTGGAGGTGCAGTACATGAATAATTATTTTGGAGTTGCAACAGGCATCAGTTTGGAAAAAACCCCACTGTTGAGTCTCTCTGGTGTTACAGGAATTGGATTTTTCAGTATTGGAGCTGAAATCGCTTTTGATACAGCAACGAAAACACTGGCAGAATGCGGTGGTGGTTTGAGCTTCGATACTGACATTCTCTCTGCTTCACTCACTCTGTAAATGTTCTCCAGCGTGATTCGATATTTCTTCTTTGAATGCCACATTTTACTCTTGCAAAAGTTGAGAATGCTCAATGTTCTGATGCAAAGTAAATTTGCAGGAGCAATAATGCTGATACCTTGAGAGCTCACTGTTACCGGCCGATTCTACCCTTAACAAGCACTGGGGTTGCAGCTGAGTTAACACATAGATTCATCAACAATCAGACGACTCTTGCACTGGGGGCTCAGCATTGCCTGTTTCCTTGCATGCTGATTAAAGCTCGAGTTACAAGTGATGGCAGTTTGGGTGCTCTTGTCCAGAACAATATTTTCTCAGCACTCTCTCTGAGTATCGGAGCAGAGATGAATGCCATGGATGCAGCGAATACTGCTAAACTGGGGCTTGCTCTAATTTTTAATCCCTGAGTTATAACAAAAATGGTAGTCTCTCTTAGAGTCGTATTATCCTCGACTATTTATGCATGCTAAGTCCATATCCATGGATTCAGAATTTGAAGTTTATCGGTTCCTGCAATAACATCAAGTTGATAACGCAATACAATTAGCTTCACAATCAAATATCTATAGATAATTTAGTACTCTGAACTTCTTATAAGCTGCATGTTTGAAGGCAGCTAACTCAAACCGTAAGTAAATGATTGAAACTACAGTGGAGACGATAATGCGATACCAGCAAGAAATGAAAATTTGTGAATCTTCTTCACTTGCTAGCAATCTAGCAATACACTAAAACAAATGCAGACCCCATGGAATGATCTGTACTCTTTCTGAGAGATATTCAACAACTAATCAAACGTTTGAAACAGCATCAGAAACAAAATCTGCTGAATTTTGAGGGACTAGCAACCAACATTGAATTAACATCTCCAATCAGCAAAACAAATCAATAAGGAATATGTGCACGAAGCTTTAGGTTGAATAGGCAAAGATTTACAATGCTGTAGAACAATCTTATAGAACCTGAAAATACTTTACACAATACTTTAAACATTCAAAACCTTACCAAACTGGTTATAAACATAGGTAGTCATAGGATTCACAATCTCTAACAAAATCACTTCACCACATATTTCCATGTTCTTAAGAAAGAAAAGACTAACTTGACAAAAACTTGCTTTGATATGAAATCCATTAACATTCATGAGCAACAAAGATTTAATGCCCAACAGAAGCCTGAAGAAGTCCATCACGAATCTGCTGTGCCACCTCTTTTACAGCACCAGGTCCATGGGGGATGAAGACAGCGGATGATTTGCTGGAAGCGCCAATTTCTTTCATGGTGTCAAAGTACTGGGTTACGAGGACCATGTCCATAACATCCTTTGCCGTAGTTCCAGGCACATTGATTGAAAATCCTAGCACACTGTCTCTCAGACCATCCACAATTGCTTGACGTTGTCGTGCAATACCTAATCCTGAGAGATACTTAGACTCGGCCTCTCCTTCAGCCCTCTTAATTTGCAAGATCTTCTCGGCCTCTGCCTTCTCATTAGCAGCCACCCTCAGCCGAGCAGCTGTAAAGTTGAAGATAGTTAGGACATGAAAATACCAAGGAAGCCCCAACAAGAGTATCAAAATTTTCAATTTGGCAACCAAAAATTCTCATATTTCCACCCCTCAATACTTTCAGTGTTTGTCTACTCTACACACCAAAATATTAAGTAGAAGAAAAAATAAACAGACTAGTCTTCAAGGTGCTTGGTAGCAACCAATGTAATTACAATTCCTAAAACTGCGACATTTTGCATCCATGTTTAAATATCTTTATCCACGAAAGATCATTATAATGGTAAATGGAAAATCCTTCAACTGGATTTTATATTCCGTTTCTACTAAAACAGTAAGAATGTAAGGCAAGGCTGAATCAGAGTAAAAAAAATTGTTTATACCAGCATTGATTTCATTCATAGCTCTCTTCACATGCTCATCTGGTACTATATCAACGATAAGTGTCTGAACAATTTCATATCCATAAGCTGACATAGCCTGTAAAAGAGCAAGAACCCATTTTTATGGATCAAATTAATGAATAAGATTGAAAAATCATCAAGAATCCACTTACTTTCTCAAGTTCCTCCTCAACAGCCTTGGCAATTTCATTTTTTTGCTCAAAGACATCATCAAGAATGAGTTTAGGAACACTAGCTCTTATGACTGACGAAATAAAGAACAGACAAGTCAAAATCTTTCATATCTTATTAAAAATTGTTTCAAATGAGCAATCATTAGTGCAGGGAATAAAGCGAATTCGTTACTGACCATCAAAAACATATGCCTGAATCTGACCCTTAGTGTTACTTAGCTTGTAGAAAGCTTCATTTGCTTTGTCGGCAATGGCACGATACTGAATTGATGCGACAACATTGACAAATACGTTATCCTGAATATCATAGCAATGAACGTATTAGCATAACTCATAATTTTGGACAAACTTACACCTACTAAGTTTATGCTATAATTAAATAGTATATGATGCTACCTCATATATTTCAAGCCAAACTAATTCAGAGAGAGGAGTTAAAAAAGTAGACCTTCGTCTTGGTTTCACAGCGCACATCTAGTTGTTGCACCCTGAGGGAGAGATGACCAGCCAACTGGCTTCCGAGGAACCAAGGCACACAGTGGCACCCTGGCTCAAGCACATCCTGATACTTGCCAAACTGCTCCTTAATTGCAACAGTGGATTGATCAACTTGAACACAACAGAACAAATTGCCCATATTCTGGAAACACAGCATAAAAAACAGATATTAAAAGTGTTTAATCAAGAAGATATCAACATTTGACCCACTAAACCAGCTCAAATAACATCAGAATCAATTGGATCAAGTATAACACTAACTAACCAGCAATTAAGGGAAGTTTCAGATTCCAGTAGAAAAGTTTAACCTTCCAGAAATTTGTCAAACACAAAATTAGACAAAAGATACACCAGTTTACAGATTCCACTTGAATACCCAAGATCAGAATTAAAAAGGAGCAATTTATAGGGTTTCTTCCCTGTTTTTTCTTTCCCTAAGATAACATGTCATAAAGGAGGACAACCTTTAGGAAAGAAGGCCCTTTTTTCTGGTTTATCAAAAAAAACCTCTCTATTAGCGCATGTAGAGTTAAGGTAAGGCCTAAATACACTCACCCTCCCAGGCCCCAATTGTGAGGATATCCGCGATATGTTACAACCTATCTACCCTCGAAGATAGCGTTAAGCTAAAGTCTGCATACACCCACCCTCCCAGACCCCACTAGTGAGAACAAATATTTGGGGTATGTTATCATAGAAGGTTTCTTTCAAGAAGTTCACAAACAAGAACCTTATAATCTCTTGATAAACCCAAACCAAAATACCAAAAAACTTAACTTTATCACTGATATGCCAGCAGAACTTAAAGCCACGTCCCACTAATCGACATTAAAGTTTCATTTTCCCCGTTAATTCTCAAAAAAGAGTTAAGAAAATTTAACCTCGTCAAAACCCAAGAACAGTCGCTTTCAAACCAAGAAACTCAAAAAACCCACAACAGTAGAGAAGTTAAATACCCTTTTCTTTATACAGTTTTTCTCACAAAATGACACAAAAAACGACAGAGAAAAAAAAAGGGGAAACAACAGAAAAAAAATAAAAATAACACCAAAATCAAGAAAATCATGAACTACGCATACAAATAAAAAGATTGCATTTTTTTTTAAATATTCAGGCAGAGGGATCGAGTGGGGTAAAAGGGGAGAAGAGACTTACGAATTATGAAACAAAATCAAGAACGGCAGAATAATAAGAATTCACAACTCAGCTTTGAGGTTATAGCCTGTATATATATATATTTGCGAAAGAAGATCCCAACTGGGCCAGAAAATGCGTGGAAATTCAGTTATTTCTTTTTTAGGTGAAGAATAAAAAAGGTTTTCTTTTAGATAACTATATATATTTCACTCCAAAGTATTAAGCCAACATTAATTTTATTCCTTTGAAGTATATCCATTGGAGGACGTGTTTAGGATTAATTTATTATTTATATTAATGATGGTAAATTTTTAAAAGAAAAAATAAATGACGGAGGTATATAATGATGTATTTTCTTTTTTAGTTTGTTTTAAACAGTAATTTTTTGATGTATTTTTTTTTTTAGTCTATTTGAAATAGTAATTTTCTTTTCTCTTTTGATAAAATTTTAATTTCACTTTTTCACGGTATATATTTCGCATCAAAAAATAAAATAACATTTTAATACATTTGAAAAATCTTTTTTATTTTCTTAAAATTTCGTACATGCCCAGAATTTTCATCGAAGGGTTTAAAAAATAAAAATATAAATATATAAACAAGTCTTTAAAGTATGAAAAAACACTAAAAAAACAGAAAGTAAAAAAAACACTAAAACATGAAAAAAATGTTAGAAAAAAAACACTCAGAAAAATGAAAAACAAAACTGAAAATTAATAAAAAAACAAAAAAAAAACACTCTGACTGGATTGAACCCCAAGTGACACATTTTAATTTCAACACAACTTGTTACTGTACTTTAACTTAATTAGAGAGTTCAAAATATATATATTTATAAAAATATTATTTTATATAAATGGTATTATTTTTTCGAGGGGAGCTGCCCCGGCCGTGAAAATTATCATTAGCTGTTGAAAATTTTGAAATCCGAATGAATATTTTGCATCTTTCTTACACTTTACTACTTGGTTTTGAGTTTAATTAAGCATAAGAAAATATTCTATGCTACCAGCTTAATCGAAATGACATTAAAAAATGATCTCCATTGTTATTAGATAGATATTTCTTTTAATATTAGTGAAGTAATAAAGTGAATTTCCTTTTCTCCATTATTTTTTTCTTTAATTGGATGAAAAATTGTGTAGCACGTCTTAGCAATGGATAAAGACTTTTTTATGCTACAATTTTGCAAAAAAATAATAAAAGTGGTCATCAAACTTGCTATTCTACATGTCTACATATTAATAGGAATTTGATTGATGCATAAAATGGTATTGACTTTAGATGAACACGAAGACTTCAAAAGTTTCCACGATGCATCGTGCATCTTACTATACCTTTAAAGTATTTTTCTATAAAATGGAAAAAATAATTTTAAAGTGTAAACAGAGTCTACATATTAATTGTTTTGCCAATTATATTATGGCTATGAAATTCTTTGCGGCTGTCACCATAATATCCACGCAATTGCAACGTACATAAAACTTAGATCCTATCTTATATGAGTTATATTTATAAAAAAAAAATTATTTCAGTGGTTCAATTTAGAAAATTCAAAAAACAATCTGCTTTTTATATTTTATTTTATCATTTTTATTAAATGAGTTATAGACTTATAATAACAAAAATATAAAAGGAAAATAAATCATCTCATTTATTATTCTTAAAAAGTGTGCTATGATAACTAAATAGAGAGTATACTTCCGTCCACTTTTAATTGTCATAAATTTTTTTTAAGTCAAATTATAAAAATTTTGTCTAACATTTTACGATGTATTTTTCCTCATGTATTAATATGCACTTCTAGTATTTTTCGTATAGTTTTTCGATATCTAAATTTTTTATTAAAAATATCAAAGTAATGTAATTTAATCTTATTTTGAAATTAATCAAACTGTCTTTCGAAAAAATAATTACTAATCTTAGTACGTATCTTTTTTATTAATCTTCGAGGCCAAGCTATCATTTATAATTGGTTTTTTCTTCTAGATAGCGATTTTCGTGATTTATGCATGATCAAGACCCAACTAGTGAACTAGGCATGTTTGAGCCTTGTATTTCTAATAATATGAGTAAAAAAAGTCACTAAAGTTGTAGCAAATATCAAATAAGAAGTTATTGTTTTAAAATGCAACATGTTAAGAGCCTTAAAAGTCGAATCCAAAGACTTTAATTTGTAATTGATTTTGATGATAATATAATTATTGATAGGTGAGACTAATGACTAATCGTAAACATAAAACAAACGGATCAATATTATCACAAAAATAATTTTTATCAATAATAAATATACGCACCAACAGAGAAATGTATTATATATTCGATTGGTATATGTTTGATTTATTCTATGGAATGGTACCAGCCAAATGGAGACCACAAGTTTAGGATGTGATGACAACAATGTTAAATTTCTTCCAAATTGCATCGCAAATCGAATATCAACAAAGTCTTAGACGAAATTAAAAGATACTATGTACAGGTAAATACCCAAAGCATATTAGTTTTGTCAAACAAGAAAATATATAAAAAGAAAATGATCAAAGGATCCACCCTGGTGCTTTATGTCAAATTAATTATGACTAAGATTATTCTATTGAAAATTATCTGGTATGAATCATGATTGTGTTTAATAAGATCATCTTATTATCCTAGTTGACTTGGCCATTTTATTATCCATTAAGAAAGGTTGATATGGTGAGTTGGCATATTATAAAATGGAAGATATTAAAGGTATATATGTATCTACGTAAAAAAATACTGCATAATTATAAATAGTAATTTGTTCATAGTTCATGGGTAAAAGGTTCTCTATAAAATTTGATATAGTAACCATAATTTCAGTTAAAATTGGAGTTTTTTTCAAACTCTTTTCCCATGTTCTTTAAAAGTCATCCATGTTTGAGAAATTGCTTAGGAATATTATTTTTATTTATTTTGAGGAAAATAAGAATAGTAGAATAATATTGTAATCCTAAACAAAATAAAAATGTAATTTCAGTACAATTTCTCAAACATAATTATTATTTAGAGAAATTAGTCGCATATAAGTTGGTAGTATAACAAAATATTATAGTAAATCTTTTTTAATAAGATAGAGAAATGTGAATCATTCAAAACAAAAATAAAATAAAATACTACTTTAACATTAAAGCCAAACGCTACATGATGAGTTTACTCTTAAATCAATTGTAGTGGGAAAAATTGAAGCTAATCGTCACCAATTTATGTGTCCTAATTCTCAAAAGTGAGTTTGAGGAATGGTTAGACCCATAACAATTCCTTGTACATTACTCGTATATGCTCTAGCCTGATCTTCATAACGTGAACGGATATCTATGTCCTCCAATACTATACCCGTGCAGGGAATTGACGCGCTGCAATCCAGCTTCACAGCAAATTCCCCTTGGGATGTTCCATGTACATGTCTAAAAGTAACATTACTAACCTTTACTGCTGAATCCTGCAACAACCATTAAACTAAACGCGTTACAAGTCCATATAATATTTCATCACCAGAAGCAGAGCATTGTAAATAAAAGTTACTTACATGTTCTGTACAGTATTCCCCATCACAATAGAATTGATCGATAATAATAGGGTTATACGAATCTTGCGTCCTTATTCTCTCGAAAATTATGTTACTAGCATGACCTTTGCCTCCCTGATCAAATAAAAACGAAAAAAATTATATCAAATAACATACCTTGAAAATAGCTATGCTCGATCTTTTTTTTTTATAGCTCAATTTACATACAGTAACACTACTTTACCTGCCATGTCTTAATTCGAGCACCATTTGTAGAACTTATGAACAAGACATCACTAACAAAAATGTCTTCAACATTGTCATTAGATCCATGCTTGCCTAGACTTCCAATACTGCATTCAGATTCAGTTTACGTTCAATTACTATATATTCAAATTAAATTTCAAGAGGAGATATATAAATACCAACCTTATACCATGTCCTGGTCCGCATATTATGTTGCTGATATTCAGATGGGAACATCCATCAACAATTGAGATACAATCATCTCCTGCATTTTTCATTTTACGCGATCTTTACAAAAATCAAAATTACTACGAATAAATATATATTATGTATGTCCAAAATTACCAGTTCCAATTTGACAGTAATCAATGAAAACATCTCTGCTGCCTGAAACATGAATACCGTCAGTATTAGGACTTTCTCCTGGTGCATCAATGGTTATGTTTGTGACTCTAGCAGATTTCGATTTCGCAAAATGAACATGCATGCGAGGGCTATCGATAAAGCTCAGTCCCGTTAGACTGATGTTTTCTGAATGTGAAATTTCAAAAGCCTACAAAAGAATCCTGTTATTAAATGTCAAATTTATGTTTATCATGTTTATGAAAAGGTTTACTGAGCATAACAAACTTACAGTTGGTCTCAGGCGGTCCTGGAAATAGAGGTAATAAAAAATGTTTAGAAATGTAAAACAAAAACAAGGTAATATTAAAAACAAAAATTTACTGAATTAACTTACATTTACATTCCACCAATTGTATCCACGACCATTAATTGTTCCATTCCCACGTACTGTAAGGCCGTTGGCATGTTTAAAATGGATCCACTTATCACAACGTTTGTCGTAACACCTCCATCTCGAAGGTTCTCTTGGTGCAGTTATATTTCCATTTATCTGCAAAATCAGTTGATTAAAAGGTAGGAGGTACGTAGCCCGTTTGAACATACGGTATGAATTTTTAATTTAAGATTTGAGCTGAAGTTTTCGGACTATACAAATTTTTCTCAATTCTAATACAATCTAAAGTTATCAAATGGACAAACCATAATTCATAACAAGATATCAAAATATGATAACATATTAATCACATATTCATTTACAGATATACGTAATTTTATAAAATCCACTATTATAACTAGTTATTCTTAAACATCACTTTTTTCTTTTCACATCTCTTCAGGTCAAGCAATAGTATTACTTATTTATTTATTTATTGCAAAATTTAAAATGACGATTTTTTTTTTGTTTATACAAAATATAAAATTATAGATTAAGTTTGTACATTTTAAAAGAAAAAAAATGAAATCATTACTTGAAATCTCAAATCATGTTTTTTTAGAGAATACGAAATATGAAATCACGTGTCTGAACACTGATTTAAACATACAATAACCAAATTGATATGAAGTTTGAAGTTTTGTTAAGTTTTATTTGTTCTCATAAATATGAAAACCCTACAAGTTGTAAAACTATGATTTCCCCACTAATTTTTATGTAGAATTTTATCAAATGAGTAAATCATAGTTCATAAGCAGGATAACAAATTATTTTATATTGTATGCTCCTTTTTATTCACAAACTTTCAAATACACTTAATTTTATAATTCACTAATCAACAATAATAGTAACTAACTACTGAAGTTTTAATTAATATAATCTTTTCATATTTACAAACAACTTATTTATACATTCTGATGAATTACAATAGGCAGTTAATGAAGTACCTCAACAGTGACGCTTGCTGATACGCAAGGGCCCTCCAATTTTATAGGATGAAGCAAGAACGTATTTTCAGAAGGAACGTACATTATCGGAGAAGAAAACGATGATGTACACGTTGCTTCCCATGTTTTGATGAAAGCCTATAAAACAACACACACAAAAAAAAAAAAAAAGAAGTCCATAAATACCTCCTAGTAATATCTAACATTATGTAATTATAATGGATTGATTATGTCTAAATTACATTGGTTGCATCGGTTAAGCCATCACCAACTGCACCATAATCAACAACATTAAAGACTGGAAAATCTGGAGCTGAAAAAATCAGTGAAGGCAGAAGCAAAGCAACAAAGATTGAGATTAGCATCTTCATAATGACCATCTTATGAAAAATCAGAAAGTTAAAGGAGTTTTTATAATACAATTTTAGGAATTATCTGAATTATTAAGTGTTTTAATCCTACTAAAACTAGTCTAGCTTAATTCTAATTCGACAAAAACTAGGAAGCAATTGAAAATCCAAGTCCATGAGTTAATTGAAAAAAAAAAAACAGCTCGAGGGAAATATGAGGAAAAGTGAGGGTATATTTGGAATTTGAATATTTTGCGATATCTCGGTCCTGCAGATAGGATAAGGTGGATTTTGATTGGTGGAATAATTTGGTTTGTGCATAGAAGAAAGGGAATATGTGAAGCAACTATGGAGAGAAGGTGAAACTCTTGTTCAATGGCGGCTGCAACAACTTCTTACCTGAGTAACTTGGAGCATGGCTTTAGTTCCAAGCCCCGATTTCGCCGCCCCTTAATTCCCTCCAATACCGCTCCGCGAATATTGGCCATGGCTCCTAAAAAGAAGGTATCATACTCTTTTCTTGCAATCAAATATCATTCTATATCACTATTTTTACATATTTACACCATTCTAAATATTCTTCTTAATATGTATTGGATATTACTAAGCACACCTTTATTATTTTAAAACTATTTTAACGGAATTTTTCTGTTTGGCAACCGCAAATGCGGAAGAACAGTAGAACAGAGAGGCCAGAGCTAATCTGGAATTGAACTTTTGCTCTGAATTTGACTTTTGAAGTTTGGTAATGATGTCAATTTCTTTTGAGCTCTTAACACTTTCCAACACATTCTTGAGGTAGAGATTAATGGAAAAGTTTGAATTGAATTCCATCTTCACTCATAAAAAAGCAAAAAAATAAATCGATCACTAGCAACATAAGTTCTCTTTTTAGAGGAGTTGGGACGCTCCCATAAACTGAGTTACATTTGAGCCTGATGGGTCTATTGAAAACAATCAATCTAAGTTAGGGGTAAAGTCATATCTTACCAATCCAGACCATTACATTGGCTATGTTGTTGTTACAAGCGGAGTTACAAGAAAATATGTAATACTAGAAACTACTAATAAGAATCACTAACGCAGGTGAACAAGTTTGATGACAATTGGAAAAAGCAATGGTTTGGAGCGGGACTATTCTACGAGGGCAGCGAACAAGTGGAAGTTGATGTGTTCAAAAAATTGGAGAAGCGAAAAGTTTTGAGCACTGTGGAGAAAGCTGGCCTTCTATCGAAGGCCGAAGAACTAGGATTTACACTCTCATCCATAGAGAAATTAGGGCTATTTTCAAAGGCCGAAGAACTCGGGCTGCTCAGTTTGCTGGAGAAGTCAGCTAGTTTCTCTCCTGCTGCTTTGGCATCGGCAGCCCTTCCAATTCTAGTGGCAGCTATTTTGACAATCGTGTTCATCCCCGATGATACCGTGGGTCTTGTGGCGGCCCAGGCTGTTTTGGCTGGAGCCCTCGGGTTGACTGCAGTCGGATTGTTTGTTGGGTCAGTGGTTTTGGATGGATTGCAGGAAGCTGATTGACCATCGGTTTCATCCAACCTCACCTGAAAAATATTTAATAAGGGGATAGTTATGTAGTTGTCAGTGAGATTTATATGGTCAATCTCAATTCATTAGTGTAATTATTGTTGTCGTACACACTCAACAATTCCTAATCTTTATGGTCATGAATTCATTTTATGTATGTGAAGCAGTATAGACAAATTACTTTTTGAAGATTGTGTAGTAAATTTACAAAGAAATGATATTGGCCTGCTATATTTTTTATGAACAATTTTATGAACAAAAGAGAAGCTATTTAGGAGGAGAAGTGGAAAACCAAGCCACAAAATGCATATTGCCACAAAATTTATATTGCCAACACTTCTATTGTAGAGCTATAATTTTCATTAAGAAACTGCAAATGATGGAAATTCCAGCAATTCAACATAATTATTGTGAGCAACATCAAGTGATAGATTTATTGGCCAAGGATAATAAATAGGCCAGGATCAACAGGATGTACTGTAATATGTTTTTGGACAATTCGTCTTATATATTTTGTGTCATCAAAACAATTGGAGATGCGGGGTATCGATCCCCGTACCTCTCGCATGCTAAGCGAGCGCTCTACCATCTGAGCTACATCCCCTGGTTGTTACTAATCCTAATAAAGTTATATTTACCAAATTCTGTTACTGAATTGCTAATTCCATGGCTCTGTAATTTTCATCGTGGAAGTTCTCCGAATTCAGAACTCAAGACTGAAGCAGCATCAATTTGACGGCCTCGAAAGTAGTGTAGCGCAAGGACCGCCATGTGAACCAAGGAATTGAGGAGGACGAAAAAGATGGAGATTTGTTAATGAATCATTTAATTTGGTAGGTTATATGTAAATAGCTTCTCGTTCTACTTTTCAATACTCTGATTGACTGTCAATTTTGTTGAGTTCTCACTGTTTTTCTTAGCATTGGTATCTTCATCTCGAATGCATGATATTTGGGGTAACGTATCTTCCTTTTACTTTTACATTGCCAAGTCTCTATCAAATGACCTTTTCACATCAGTAGCTTACTACTAAATCAGATGTTATTATATGATAAATTGATGACTACACTGTGTATGAAGAAAAGTACATGCACTAGATGTCATGGAGCAAATAGAAAATATAGTGGAATAGCTTGCATTTTCTATTAGTAATAATACAACGTAATTGGTATTACTATTACCAGAACACCTAAGGATAACGAGTGCTCGTGATTTTAGAAACTTCAAATATTGATAATTTAGGTAGATGGCCAACAATGTATGCTAGCTACTTAGATCCCTGCCTCTTATTTCTTTTTGTTTTTAGCATTTGAACATCACTTGATGGTGTGTTATCAAGTTCGTCTCTCTCGTCATCAGGCTTTGTTGATCTGTATTTGTAGCGAGTGGCCCATAGAAGATAATGGAAGAAATTTAATCCACTTAATATGCACATTAGCCAATAAAACCTTTCAAGGTGATAATGATTCAAATTACTCCCGTAGAGCCAAGGTGTTTGCTGAAATCTACCAGTTATATGGTTTACTATTGATACAATCACCGAGCTAAGGTAATAACCCATGGCTAGTGATGCCCAAGAGAGTGCTGTTGTCAATGACCTCATGCTTAAAGGGGCCTCAGTGAAGAAGAATTCCATTAGGCCAGCTAAGCTGAAGAGATCAGCTGATCCCAGGAACAGATACTGCAATGCTACCCAAAGAAATGTGATAGGCAGTGGTTCAGTTGAATTCATTAATCCAGATTGTTCGGCAACCCTCTTCCGCTTCATCTCCACCAGAGCTGCAACAGCCATGGCTACAACTGATAGGAATAGCCCGGTTCCAATCCGTTGTAGATGAGTAATGCCCATTTCGCTCTTAGTCACTGCCCTGGCAAAGGGGATTATCATATGGTTATATACAGGTGCCAGTATCATTGTGAATATGACTGGAAATATTGGAAGAGAAGCTGGTGGAACTTTTAGAGCTCCAATATATGTGTTCATAGTGGCTGCTTGTTGTACAGAAAATGTGGAAAGCTGAGCAAGGCAACAGTTAAGCATAACGGTAGACATAAATATTGGCACGACCTGGACGACTATTTTCACGTCTTGTACTTGTTTGACTGTGCATTGCAGTGATGGATAGGTAGCGTTCTCCACTGTTGCTTTAGCAATGAATTTGAGGTCCTTCATTTCAGTTTGAATTTCTGTGTTTCGATCTCCATGTCCTTCTTCCGCACTAATCTCAGTTGTATATTGGGGGGTTTCCCTCGTGTCTAACACATTATCAATAGAGTTCTTAGGGAATAGAGAGTTGGAAAATGCCGCTACAAGAACCTGTACAAATAATTCAATGTGAATTACTCTACCTTAATGTAGTACTTATGTTCAGGATGCCTACTAATAATAGAACCATACCTTAAAAATGGTTGTCATTGGGCTTCCTGTGGGAACTTTGATCCTGTAAGTCCTAGATCCGAGGAGGAAAATGGCAATTGAGCTCAATATAGCTACGGTTGAGATACCGAAGCCCCACTGCCAGCCTTTATTATCTTCTATCCACACTACTAATGTCACTGCAATCAGTGCTCCACAAGCAAGACAGAAGATGTAATAATTGAAAAAGCTAGATCTGTGCTTCCTTCCTTGTGGCGTATTCTCATCGAATTGCTCCGCTCCATGTGAAGGAAGTGAACCTTTTATCCCTCCAACACCCAAGGCCACCAGGTAGAGGCCAGAAAATAACATTGCTATGTGGCCACCACCTACTTCTTTGCATGGGGCGTTTCTGTTTACTGATGCACAGATGGGCTGCCTCAGGGAAGGTATGCAAGCTTGCAATGTCAGCATCAATAGTCCCTGTTCCAGTATTTAGATTAGTAACAGTTCATGTGACATGCCATCCTACTTACTGCATGTCTCATGCTATAATCTTCTGAAGGGTATGTGTCCCGTATTTTTTCCCAGTCTGACCAAGTTCTAAAGAAGCAGAATCTTCATCATCGTCGTAGGAAACTTAGGCACTTCCTTTTGAGATCCTTAAAGTGGTTCCTGAAAAACTAGTAAGTCCATGCAGTCTATTTTTTCGGCGACAGGAAAAAAGCCGTGGATGGTTCTGAATAAAAGCCTTGATCACTTGATAATTTTACCTGGTGAAGTCTGATGAAGGAACTGTGGTGTTGATACACTATTTGATATATACTGAGCTTTCCATTATTTCTCCATGAAAGCTGAAGTAACATTTTATTATCGGTATGCCTTTTTTGTTAAAAATTGACCTGAAAATGAGCTATACTGAATTTCTGTGCCATCGGTCATCAACCAGGTGATTGCGCCATGGGCCCATTTTTGCATTCCTGATCTCTAATTGGCTAGAAAAATTAAAGGCATGTGGAATTTGGTGTACATCATTTGTTCATTTAGTAATTAATTTTTATTTCTATTATGCTGCTGACCCCATAAGTTAATAAATGGTGTGGATGGAAATATATGTGATGTGGGGTAGATAAAGTTATGGAGTGATTTTTATGCTTGCTAGTTTTTAGTATATGTCTGCTAATATACTTAGCATATCCAGGACAACTATTTGAGTGTGGCATCGTTGCTTCTTCCACAGAATACCTCCAAGATCCTTATGACAATATCTTATGGACTGCTTGGAAATTCCATCAGATTCTGTTTTCTCAAGTACGGACCTAAAACAACTGACTATTTTCTCATAACTGCTGTCGTGGTTAATGACGCATACCTGCCATTGATATTCTATTCCTTTTGTCCAATTTCTTGTGATGTTATCAAGGTCCAGATTAACATTCTACTCTATCTACTTGTGTCTTTTGGTATAGCAGACTGTACAAAGCTGGGGGGGGGGGGGGAGT
>NC_028639.1:67762515-67768607 GCF_001406875.1 Solanum pennellii
GGGGGGGGGGGGGGAATTGATCTCAAAAAGGTTAAACTAATGTTATCTGGTTAGTGCATGTTATCGAACAAAAGATAATGTCAAATAGACAGATATCTTACCATAAATTCAATTGTTGCACTTATGATATAGATGTAATAGGTGGAGAAGAAATCAGATGAGAGTCCGCCAAGTAGAGCAAGGAAGAAAGAAGTTCCCATAAAGTTTGTAACTATGTTGGCTGAAGCAGATGGAGAAAAATTCATGAACTTCGATAAATAAAGGACTAGATTGCTCGCATTTGCCAGGTATGCTAAGTTCTCCAAAATCTCCACCACTACATCCACAATTGAAAACAATCAGATTGATAGTTTGTTACAAGCTATATTTTACTATTAATGACTAAGTTCAGACAGATTATAATTACTAATTCATGAATATCAGTTGTAGCATTTATGAAAAGAGATGTGGTTTACAGACCCAATACAAAGGAGGCAGCAACAGCTCCACCATGACATTCTTTAATGGCTGCCCTGTTTCTCCAGTCCACATAGCCTTCCCACATGGTGAAACCCTGCTCATGATCCTGCAGTGTAATGCACATAAATTAAGTACAGATTTTCTGGACGGAACATAAAATAAAAAAGGAAATGAGAGCTGTAATGCACCATATGTGTGTATGTGTTTATATGTAAAGTTTCAGGAATCTTGATATAGGAGTCCCAAGTTAGAAGTTTTCCAGTCTAACAAGGAAGCTACACTAATGTCACCTTTAAATACTGGATGGACGAGGATGTTCAAGTTGTGTGGAAAAATCTGGATCTCTGATTTTGACCCTGCATTAAGGGTGTGTTTGGTAGGACGAAAAATGTTTTCTTAGAAAATAAGTGGGTGTCTTACTTATTTTCTAGTATTTGGTTAGCAAAAGACATTGGCCAAACACACTTTATATAATCTAGACAAAAACTGATGGCGAGGGTGGAGTGTAGGAATGTGGGGATAAGTGTCTATGAGGTCTAGTGTGTTAAAGGTTAGGGAGGAGACAATTAATGTGGAATGAGGGGATAAAACTTGTTCATTACTATTTTCAGAATGGTTTTCGTTACACAGTTGACATGGAATAATTTACTGTATATTGAATTTAATTGCTGGGTTCATTTTAGTTCTTTTACTGCCAACATTTCTTTTTTCTGTATATGTGTGAAATTTCTTCCTTCTATCACAAATTGCTCTATCTTTGTCTTGATGCTCTTCTGTAAAATGAGGTGGTTCATTATAGTCACTTGTCTATATAGATCAGTCGGTTTCTACTTCACGTGATTGTTGTCCTTGGCTGTGTCTTAGGAAGGTTTTCAACTCTCTAGTTCCTTCTTTTTGGTACTTGAGTTGACCTATTAATTTTATCTTATCATCTAGTGGAACTCATGTCTGCAAGTTTCCCATGTGGACCCTCATTATTTATGGGAATCATACTCCAAAATTCACCAAATTGAGTGGCTGGAAGTTCTTAAAGTCATAGCCATTAGCATTTGCTTCCATCTAATGTCCTGTCAAACTCTGCTGTGTAAGCAAGCACTTTTAAGTAGATGACAAAAAATTAAGAAAACGTAAAAGTATTAGCATGT
Source organism: Solanum pennellii (assembly GCF_001406875.1). Taxonomy (NCBI): domain Eukaryota; kingdom Viridiplantae; phylum Streptophyta; class Magnoliopsida; order Solanales; family Solanaceae; genus Solanum; species Solanum pennellii. The sequence goes on from NC_028639.1 coordinate 67,764,120, forward strand.
CCAGACTACAGAGTAAAAATAATACTAAATGTTTTTCAAGTTTACTCATTTGAGTGTTATCAAGTTGAAGAGACTAGCCTTTTCAATTGCGCTGAGGCAGAGGCATTGTAATTATATGGTTCCCTTAAAAATTATTGATGTATGCTTGAGATCAATCATGAGATATTTACCTAAGTTCCCCGGAAACTGGAACTTATGAAATTCTAGCATGTGACATTCTATAGTCTTCACACCAAATTAACCTTCTCCAAATCTTGTACCATGTGATTTAAGTTTTTTGTTTTTGGAATAAAGACATGATATTCCATTTCTAATTTTGAAGTTTATGTTTTAGCAGCTTTATTTGCATATCTCATATGAGTCAATAGGCCAAGATTAGATAAATTATCTGAACTTTGTTGATCCAATAGTTTCTAAATTTTTCTAGGATATTTTGGTTAATATGATTGGACAGTAGAATAAATCCATCATTGATTTAAACACATGTTGCAAGCTATGATGAAATACCAAGACACATCATGTCTCCTTTGAATTTTTTCCTGATTCTCGAATGATTTGTTCTTATCCACTTTCTGGATGGTTCTTTTTTTATTTTTAGACCAGGGAGGGAATGGGGCAGGAAGCAGTGCCAGGTATGCCTGAGACATTTCCATATGTGATGGTGGAAGTTCCAAAAATCTTAAGATACGTACTTTGTCATGTCATTCTAGTGATGTTTTTATCTATTGCTATTTCTGTATTAATATTGGTGTCCGGACAAGCTTGCGTGCACCTCGACTAATTCCATGGTACCTGTTTCTTCCTATATTTAGTTATGTCAAAAAAACAGTTATTAGAAGTGTTTAGCTTAGGTTCCAGTTTTAGTTTTTCTATTGCAGTGTCTTAGTGTCACAAACTTGAGCATTAACCTGTAAGCAGCCTCCTAAAATGTGCACAAAGAGCATCTTTAGATTCAGGTATCCACTGTATCACTATTGCATCTGCTTTTACAAAACCTTGTGTTGGGTGCTTTGAGCACTGCTGCTATTTTCTAAATCAGACCTGTAAGAACTTAATAACTTCAACACATCTGAATGTTATTTTGCATTACCACAGCAGAAGTTTGATACTAGACCGATAATGATTGATGAATGTGGTTTTATTTTTGGTCTATCAAATTGAAGTGTTACGATTAGGTTCTGGTTTCATGACGTGGATTGCAAATTTACAAGGCATTATTAGTCATATATGGAATGTCGAAGCTTCTGGAAAGGTTGAAGTTTGTGAAATTACTGTTAAGTTTCGCAACTGTGTTTCCCTCTCTTGTTTTTTGGAAATTCCTCGTGTATTACTTGGTCTTTTCTTTTTTCATCTTCTGTGTTCTGGTAATAATCTCCTATAAAACATGTGCACAAATTCATCATTATCTGAAGTCAGTTAGCTCTGTATCAAGATGCCTGTTCTCATCCACCATCCCTTTATTTTGGTTGACTTCAGATGTTCAACATCCTTCTTATGCTCAAATAAAGGAGTTGGAAAGCCTTAATTAAAGACATGTCTGGTTATGCAAAGTCAAGAATGCATCTTTTAAGTGTATGGAATCTGGAATCTTATCAATACCCCAGGTTATGATAAACAGATCATGCTGCAACTAACCTTAGGCCAAAAGTAGTAAGAATAATAACTATGTTTGATGCCTAATGCTATTCCTATTGGGACGTTATCCGAGTATGTCGTGATCAATCTGAAAGCTCTCATTTTGGCCAGGAAATCTACTAGTTAAGAAATTGGTGTATTTGGTTTAAAATTTCCTCCTCCTTCCTTTCCGTGGCTCACAGAAGTGCATCTTTTTATCTTTGTTTAAACTTTATGTTATTGCATGGCTTAACTTTTTTTTCTGATTCCTTGATTGTTTACTTCGTTATCTAGGGAAATTTCAAGAAAAAAGCCATTAGCCACATAGTTTTTAAGACTATTGTGGTGTGCCAATCATATTTGTCCTCTATAGAAAGCCGGTGAATTGGAGTGGGATGTGAAGTTAATCCAATTGTACTCTTTTATTACAGAGACAGGAAGTGTTTGCTATGAAAAGGACATGGAGAGGAAAAGGCTTACCTGATTGGTTGCTTGGTGTCAGCACATGTGCCCTTTTCCTTCTGAAAGAGGGAATTGTAGTGGACTAGTGGTGCTATCTTGAAATGTAAGTCGACCATTTGAATGCCTTATCTGGAACATGTCAGATATATTTTTCTAAAACAAAACTAAATCAGTTTATAGCTACACCTCTAAAATATTACTCCAGCTTGGTGTAGATTTCAGCAAATGATTCATTTACCAACAAAGTGTTCAGCAAAATTGGTTCCAAAATACTATTGATATGCATGCCTAGTATGAACAAGTTAGATGCTTTGCTCAATTGTGGTCATTCTTTTTACCTTACTGGCCCGAGAGGCGCAGCTAGGTAACCATTAATTTATTATCGATTCTTCTTGAAAGTTTTTTAGGTATAGAAATGATTAGGAACAGTCCCATTCTGAAGAACATCAAAGTACTAGGGAGAGCTTGAATGTTACCCCTTATAATTAATGACATAGAATGTACAAGTTCTCATTTATTTGTCAGGACTGTTTTACTCTTCCATCAAGGATTATTTTGGGATAGATAGGATTTCTCCACACTTAATCAGAGATCCCGAGTTCAAGCTCCGTATATTTAAAAAAAAAAAAAAGTACTGCTCGGAAACACTTCTCACTTTAATGGGTGTTAGACAATGCAAATTCGAATTAGTCTAGGCTCCAATGTAGGTACTGAATATACCGGCTAAGGAAACGAAGAAAAGACAGTTGCACTTTCTTGAGAATGTTGGTAGGAATGTGTTCCAATCAGACCATTTCATTATATGAGCGAGCATACTGTTTATTGAAGTTGAAAAGACACTTAATTAAGTAATCTGTATGGTAGGTAACTTACTAAAAATATCTCCAGTACACACTCATTTGATAGTTTTAAAGGTCCTTTTGACCTTTATGAGACGCAAAGTGCTAATTGATCCTACCGACTGTGAGTGGTACCAACAAACTTGAGGGGTCTCAACCACAAACTAACTTATTGTGCTAACACTATAGAGTAGTACACTATCACCTAACTTGTGTTTTATTCATCTTCTTTTGGTTTGGTATATGATCTATCCTGTAAGGTCTTTGGGACAATTTAGAGTGGCTTTTTATGAAGCAAATTGCTTCATACTAGGCTGTCTTATTTGCTGATTAGGTCAGCACTTCTTAACTACACACGTTTTGCATCTTCCTGCCAAACAATGTATCATATCCCAATCGAGACTTTATTGTTACTTAATCATAATGGGATGCATAGTAGTGCCTAATTTTTACCTTGGTTGTGACACCATTGGTGAAAGAAAAACAAAAGGTCACAAAATTGCATAATTTTTACCACATTCGTCACTTTTTGGCTATGAACTAGATGGTCTCTATTGTCCATATTTATAAAGAGTCTAATTAGATAGCTGATAATTTAGCCAATTTGGTTATTTAAGAATTTTGCTTTGAATGATCTTCACATGTGTCTACTTTTGGGGTCTCATCCCCCCACCCCCTCTCTAGTTCCAGACTAATTTCTTGTTGTTTTTAATTCTGATATTATCAAAAATATATTTAAATTATCTATTATTGTTTAGTTTCACACTTAAACTATTCGTTATAACATAAGTGTTGGAAACATATATCAATGTTGACTCAATCAATTTTGGACAAAATTTTGAATTGGGCTTGGTTTCTGTCTTCAGTTCTCTTGGACAAATTCTGAGTTGGGCTTGAAAGTTGGAGTCATAGTGATCGCCATGTCATGGAAGAATTATATTAAATAGCCGCTTATCATTTAAATTGAGATAGAAAATTATTGATAAATGTATAATATATGAATAACCATATAGATAGTAATATGTATAATGGTTAATGTCTACTTAGTTTGATAGAAAAAAAGTAAATGGTGAATTTGGCTGACTATTTGTGAAAAGATACTAATCTTATATCCACTCTTTCTTAATCATATTATATAGCCTTTGAAATCAATATGGCAACATTTTTTACAAGTTAAAATTAGAAAATAACCATTTAGAATTTGTAATTTGAAAAATAATCATAGTCATTAAAAATAGCGATTCTTTCTTATGGATTTCAAATTTTAAAAAGTGAAGCTCCACAATACCCCGGACAGATTTCAAAATTTATAATAGTATTTTCATTTGTTTAAGTTGAAGATTTATAACCTTGTCATGGTGTTTTCGCATTAATAGTTCATATTTATCGATCAATTTTCAAACACTAATTTTTATTATTTTTATTTAAAGTCGATCGTAGAGGTGGTAAGTACGTACACTCCTTACATTTTACAATTACAACCATATAAAAAAAGAACTTTAACCATCTTTTTGAGATGTATAAATATTAATATTAATTCCCAATATGTTATTTACCGGGGGGGGGGGGGGGG